>NC_081413.1:60518530-60822942 GCF_030272615.1 Cryptomeria japonica | reverse complement strand
GTTACGTAACTTTGATAACAGTGGGTCATCAGTAAATAAAGTTGAATCTGCATTTAGTTCCTTTCATCTTGATGAATCTAATGATTACAATAAAAGAAAATATAAGTACTCTGAAGGAGATCATAGTGGAGCAAGTGAAAGATTTCACAAGAACATGGAGGAAGTACACAAACTGTATGAAGAAATTAGAAAGCAAGAAGAATTTCAAGCACTATTAGCCAAAAGGTTACCGAGAGGCAAAGGTAAGTATAAAGGAAAACTACCTTTGAAATGTTTCAATTGTGATAAGATAGGACATATGGCTTCTAACTGTCCTGACAAAGATTCTATTGAAAAGAGAGATTACTAAGATGATAGATAGAAAGATAATCATTACAGAGGACATCAAGACTTTAGAAGAAAAGATAGAAAGACATGCTTAATGGCCGATGAGGAATCCAATGATGATAAATCAGATGAAACTAATACAGAGAAAGTAGTTTATGTGGCTATCAAAGATGGATCAGATGAAGAAAGGTATGAAGAAAAAGCCCTAATATCTCACATAAATAATAATGATTCTTGGATCATAGATAGTGGATGCTCACATCACATGATAGGTGATAAACACAAGTTTGTTATGTTAGAAGACTATGATGGAGGCTATGTAATATTTGGTAATGATGCATCATGTCTGGTAAGAGGTAAAGGATCCATAACACTTCTTGATAATGCAAGATGCAATGATGTTTATTGGGTTGAAGGTTTGAAATACAATTTGTTGAGTGTAGCATAGCTAAACAATACAGGATAACGAATAGAATTTCAGAAAGGAATTGTCCAAGTTCATGACAAACATGGAAAGCTAGCTGCTACCGGGACACAAACAAAAGGTAATACATTTCATCTTGACTTAACTCAGAATAAGTGTTTGTATGCAAAGATAGATGATACCTGGTTATGGCATAAATGGTTTTGTCATGTAAATTTTGATAATTTGATCAAAATAAGCAAGAAGCACCGAGTAAGAGGTCTACTGAGTCTTGAAAAACCTGAGAATGCTATGTGCCGAGGATGCCAGATGGGTAAAATGACAAGATCAAGCTTTACAAGTAAGTCTTACACTTCTAAGGGAATTTATGATCTTGTGCACACTGATCTTTGTGGTCCTATAAAAGTTCAAAGTTATTATGGTGATAAATATTTCATATTATTTGTGGATGATTACTCAAGGATGTCAGTAATGTTTTTAAAAGAAAAATCAGAAGCTTTTCAAATGTTAAAATGGTACAAGGCAAGAGTTGAAAATGAAACAGGAAGACAACTGAAATGTCTTAGATTAGATAGAGGAGGAGAGTTCACATCTGATGAGTTCAACTTATTCTACAATGATCATGGTATTAAAAGACAAGTCTCTGCACTGAGAACTCCACAACAAAATGGAATTGCTAAAAGAAGAAACAAATCTATTGTGGATTGTGCTAGAACCCTGATGATTGAAAAGAAAGTGTCACAAACATGTTGGAGAGAAGCAATAAGCACAACAGTTTACACCCTAAACCAAGTACAAATGAAGGAAGGTACTTTGAAGACACCTTATGAAATCTGGTATGACAAGAAACCTAATGTAAGTTATTTCAAAATCTTTGGAAGTAGATGTTATGTACACAAGGATGATAGAAATGGCAAGTTTGATCAGAAAAGTGAAGAAGGAACATTTCTTGGTTATTCTTCTAGAAGTAAAGCATTTAAATGTCTAATCAAATCATCTAACAAAATAGTAGAAAGTGCAAATGTGAAAATTGATGAATTTGCAGAAAGAAATGATGAAGTAAATTCCAAGGAACCAGAATATTATGATGAATTTGTCTATGTTCAACCGACAAGTCTTACCAAGAGAACTGTTGAAGGAAGTGAAGAGAATATCCAGTTACCGAGTGATGAAGAAGATCATACAAAGTATATCAGAAGACATCATGCACCAAGTCAAATTATAGGAGATAAGGATGATCCAGTGATGACAAGGAACAAACTGAGACATAACACATGTTTGATATCTGAATTTGAACCGAGAATAGTGAAAGAGGCATTTAACAGTGAAGATTGGATAAATGCTATGATAGAAGAGATTGATCAAATCAAGAAGAATGACACATGGACACTAATCCCAAGACCGAAGGACAAAAATGTAATCGGTACAAAGTGGATTTTTAGAAACAAGCTCAATGAAAAAGGAGAGGTCATTTGAAATAAAGCAAGACTAGTTTGCAAAGGTTATGCCCAAGAAGAAGGAATTGATTATGGTGAGACTTTTGCACCTGTGGCTAGACTTGAAGGAGTAAGAACATTGTTGGCATATGCTGCTTACAAGAATTTCAAGGTATATCAAATGGATGTCAAATCTACATTTCTGAATGGAGTATTAGAAGAAGAAGTTTTTATTGAACAACCTGAAGGATTTGTTGAAGACAAGAATAAAGATCAGGTATGTAAATTGAACAAAGCTTTATATGGTCTGAAACAAGCACCTAGAACATGGTATGAAAGATTGCACTCTTATTTAATCAAGATTGGTTTTATAAGAACTAGTGAAAACAACAATATTTACATGAATAATGATGAAAATGGAATACTGATCTCAGCCATATTTGTTGTTGATATTATATTTTGTGGAAATGACTCTCTATGTAAGAACTTTGGAAATGAAATGAGCAAAGAATTTGAGATGTCATTAAATGGTGAGATAAAGTATTTTATAGGTTTACAGATACTGCAAATGAAAAATGAGATTTTCATTACTCAATCCAAATACATAAAGGAAATCTTGAAGAAATTTGGAATGGAGGATTCAAAACCAGTAAGTACTCCTATGACTACGAGCTGTAAACTATCAAAGAATGATGAATCTGCATCTGTTGATGAGACACTTTACAGATCCATGACTAGAAAGCTACAATATGTTGTTCACAGTGGGCCAAACATAGCACATGCAGTAGGTATAGTTGCAAGATTCTCTGTAGATCCTAAAGAAACACACATGACAGCAATCAAGAGAATTTTCAGATACTTGAAAGGCACTGAAGATTATGGCTTAGTATATCAGAAAAGAAATGATTTTGATTTAAAAGTTTATACTGATGCTGATTGGGAAGGCAACATTGATGATAGGAAAAGCACATGGAGGAGGTTTCTTTTTAGGAGAAAGACTAGTGAGTTGGCTTAGCAAGAAACAAGGATGTGTTTCACAGTCAATAGTAGAAGCTGAATACGTTGCCCCAGCACTGAATTGTACCAACATAGCATGGATCAGACAACTGTTGGAAGGTATAAATGAGAAAGTTACCGAGCCAGTAACTATATTCTGTGACAATACTAGTGCCATTAACATTTCAAAGAATCCTATTATGCACTCTAGGACAAAGCACATCTCTATCAAATATCATTATCTTAGAGAAGAAGCTCAAGAGAAGAAAGTGGTGTTGAAGTATGTTAGCACAAAGGAATAAATAGTAGATATCTTCACCAAGCCACTGCCAAGGGACACGTTTGAGTATCTCAGAAGTAAGTTAGGGGTCCTACCCCTATCGTCTACTCACTGACCGAGTTCGGTGAAAGCATCAATTTGATGACTCTACAGAATATTTTTTAGGAGTTGATGCTGATTTACACACTTTAGGATTTTTTCTAAAGGTGTGCATGAAACTATGCAAGAAACAAAATAGGAATTGAAGACATAAATGCTCTGACCGAGACTAAGTTGACACATAACAGTAGGAAATCACTTCATACAGGAAGAAATTATGTTTTATTTCTTTACTTTTTGGTAGTGTTGTCAAAGGGGGAGAACTGAAGAAGAGGAGAAGAATAATGTATGGGGGAGAATTCTGATGACAGAAGAAGAGCATTTCAGCATCTCAGAATCTCACGACAATCTGAATCAATTAGGTCAAATCAATTGGTTTTGCCATCAATGCCAAAGGGGGAGATTGTTGGCATTTGGCATTATAACAGACAATAAGAGATTGTTGGCATTTCAATAAGGATATTGAGAAGGTTGTTGATGATTATGGATATAACTGATCAAGGATGTTTACTCTCTTAATATTATTATTTTGTCATTGATGTCAAGAAATTGATTTTCTAATTCAGTATGATCTTGCCATATCTTAAGAAGTATGATTTGATGAGTATAAAGATGTCGGTAAAAGGCACAGAAAGAATATGATGAATAAGGGGAGGAATAAGTTATTCAATGGGAAACTATTACCGAGTTAGACAATGATGAGATCATGATGTTTAGATTGTATTGATATCATACATATGTTATTGATTGAAAAGGTAATACTATACTATGTTACCGAACAAAGAACCTAGTCGGTAAACCCTAAGGTTATCGCTATCGATTAATGAAGGCAGAATGTCTACTGAGTGATTTTTAGTATTTACCGAGTTGCAACCGAGTAGTAACAGAATGCATTAATGATTATATGCATTATTTAATGAAGGAAGCTGATGAGATGGTTATGATTAAAAGATTATTATGCCATGAATGAAGTTTGTTAAAGGATCTATGGCAAAGGAAATTCAGCAGGAAGATCTACAACTCAGATTGAACTGCAATACCCTAGCACAAGTTCCAAGAAATGTATACAAGTTCCAAGGAGGGGTAAAATGTTTTCAGATCAAAGGATACATTGAACCTAGTCTGAGTTTGAAGATCTGATGGCTATGATTGATCATGGGAAATGTGATCAAGGAGATTAAGTGGTTGGCAAATTGTTTGTAAATAGGGAACTCTTCATAAACAATGTATGCAGGCAAGTGTATGCACAATGATACTACATAGCGATTACCAAGCATAGAAGCTTGAAGACTTGTTTTGAATAACAGAGTATAGAGCCTAGAAGATAAAAAAGATTAGTTCTATGTCTATATTGTATTGAGCAAATAAGAATCTACTTTAGCATTTTAGATGTGAAGTTCCAGATAGATTTTTATTACTGTTATCTTGTGAAGTGACAGAAAATCTCTTAACTGAGTGGACTTAACAGTCTTATTTGTAAAACCCTATAGCAAGGTGACATTCTGATTGAGTGTTTGAAATCCTTTAACAAGGTCACTTCTAACAAGGTGAAGATCCTAATAGATCTAAGGGAAATCCCTTAATCGGGTCACATCTAGCAATGTGTTTGTAATCTTTAAGAGGATTTGCTTTTAACTGAGCATACTCTAGAAGAGTATATTTCTTAGTGGGTCTGAAATCCTACAGTGGTTTTTCCCTATTTGGGTTTCCACATTAAGTCTGGTGTTATGAGTGTTATGATGTTTATATGCTTTTGAGTTTCCATGTTTAGCAGTTTTGGTTATAGTACTGAAATATATGTTATTGAGGTTGAATCTGATGTTTTTAATGGAAGATTAAGTTTTGTATGAATCACCCCCCTGTCTCATCTTGTTGGCTATTGGATTTGTACTTACATTAAGTATTAGAACTATCAGTAAAGGTTTGATAGTATTCTATTTTACCGAGCAAGGAAATAGTCGGTAAGCACCAAAGTTATCAGCATTAGTTAAAGAACAAAGAAGTTACCGAGTACCGAGTATCAACTGAGTAGTAACAGAATGCATTGGATGAATAAATACATTATTAAATGAAGGATGTCAATGAGCTAGAGATTTATAGAAGATTGGAATGCCATGAAAGAAGTTTGTTAAGGATCAACGACAATGAAAATTCAATAGTTGGATCTACAACATAGATTGAACGGTCATAACCGAGCACAAGTACCAAGGAAGTAATACAAGTTTCAAGGCAAGATAGAACGTTTTTTATTTTGAAGGATTCAATGAACCTAGTCAAGTTTGAAGATGTAATGGCTAAGATTAATCTTGGGAAATTTGATTAATGAGATTAAGCGGTTAGGAATTGCTTATAAATAAGGAAAAGTTGATGAACAAAGAATGCAGGCAAATAGAAGAACAGTGTTGCTACTGAAGTGATTACCGAGTATAGAAGATTGAAGATCTAATTAAATAATAGATTGAGAAGGCCAGCAAGGAGGAAGATAAGTCTTTTGACAAGATTATTTTGACCACATAGAGTCTGCTTTAACATTTCAGATGTGAAGTTGCAGATATATTTTATTACTGTTATTTATTTTTATAAGTGACAGGAAATCTCTTAACCGAGTGGACCTAATAGTCTTATTTGTAAATCCTCTTGCAAGGCAACATTCTAATTGAGTGTTTGAAATCCTTTGACAAGGTCACTTCTAACAAAGTGCAAGATTCTGAAAGATTTGAGGGAAATACCTTGACCAGGTCACATCTAGCAATGTGTTTATGTAATGTTTAATAGGATTGGCTTTTAACCGAGCATACTCTAGAAGAGTATATTTTCTTTGTGGGTCCAAAATCCCACAGTGGTTTTTCCCTATTTAAATTTCCACGTTAAATCTGGTGTTAAATGTGTTTTGTTGTTTCAAGTTTATTAGTTTATGAGTTTGAATGTTTTACAGTCGTAGTTGCATATCAAGTAAGTTCTACCGAGGTTGAATCTGATGAATATTTGGAATTGTGAGTTTATCTGATTCAACCCCCCTCTCATCTAACTAACAATTGGTATCAAAGCTAGAACTCTGAAAGAAAAGTTTAAAGGAACTTGAGGCAAGATCCGAAGATGTATAAAAGGGATGCACCAAAGTTGAACAAGTCAAGTTTCACCACATGGAAGAAAAGGATGAAGCTGTACTTATCAGGAATTGGAGAATATGCAACATATTATCTGGAGAATGATTACACTGCACCTAGCACCTACCCGATGACAATGGAAGAGATAAAGGCAAAGCAAGAACATATTCAAGCAATGATTGAAATAACATCAGCATTGACTGAATCAGAGTTTAATGATCTAGAAGGTTGTAATGATGCCAAAGCTATGTAGAATAAGCTTATATATGTGTATGGTGGTGATGAACATGTTCAAAGAGAAAAAGTAGACAGTCTAAGAGGAAAACTTGAATCCATGAGAATGAATGAAGGTGAGAACATAATCTAATACAGTACAAGGTTAAAGGAAACTGCCAATCAAATCAAAGGAGTAGGAGGAACTATTTAAGAAAAGGATATAACAAGTAAATTGTTGAGAATACTTCTACCTACTTATGGCATTCGAGCCTCTGCAACTAATGAATTAAGGTCTATACCAAACATGCCAGTCTCTTTGGATGCTACTATCAGTAAGCTACATGCTTTTGAGTTGAGTAATTTTGATAACAATGGGTCTTTGGTTAACAAAGTTGAACCTGTATTTAGTTCTTTTCATCTTGATGAGTCTAATGATTACAATGATAGAATGTATAAGTATGCTGAAGGAAATCACAGTGGAGCAAGTGAGAGATTTCACAAAAGTATGGAATAAGTAGACAAACTATATGAGGAAATCAGAAAGCAAGAAGACTTTGAAGCATTATTGGCCAGAAGGTTACCAAGAGGCAAAGGTAAGTATAAATGAAAGTTACCTTTGAAATGTTTTAACTATGATAAAATTGGACATATGGCTTCAAACTGTCTTGACAAAGAAACTAGTGAAAAGAGAGAATACTGAGATGACAGACAAAAAGACAACCAATACAGAAGGCACCGAGACTTCAGAACGAGAGATAGGAAGACATGCCTAGTAGCTGATGAGGAATTCAATGATGATAAATCTGATGGGACTGAGATAGAGGAAGTTGTATATGTGGCTATCAAAGATGGATCAGATGAAGAAAGGTATGAAGAAAAAGCCTTAATATCACACATAAATAATAATGATTCTTGGATCATAGATAGTGGATGCTCACATCACATGACAAGTGATAAATACAAGTTTGTTAAATTAGAAGATTATGATGGAGGTTATGTAAGATTTCATAATGATGCACCATGCCCTATGAAAGGTAAAAGATCAATCACACTTCTTGAAAATGCTAAATGTGATGATGTATATTGGGTTGAAGGTTTGAAATACAATTTGTTGAGTGCAGCATAGCTAAACAATATAGGATACCAAATAGAATTTCAGAAAGGAATTGTCAAAGTTCATGACAAACATGGAAAGTTGGTTGCTACAAGGACTCAAACAAGAGGTAATACTTTTCATCTTGACTCAACTTGAAACAATTGTCTGTATGCAAAAATAAAAGATACCTAGCTATGACATAAAAGTTTTTGTCATGTAAATTTTGATAACGCGATCAAAATAAGTAAGAAGCACCAAGTAAGAGGTCTATCGAGCCTGGAAAAACCTGAGAATGCAATATGCTGAGGATGCCAGATGGGTAAGATGACAAAATCAAGCTTTACAAGTAAGTCTTACACTTTTAAAGGAATTTTAGATCTTGTACACACTGATCTTTGTGGTCCTATGAAAGTTCAAAGTTATTATGGTGATAAATACTTCATATTATTTATGGATGATTACCCAAGGATGATGTTAGTTATGTTTTTAAAAGAGAAATCAAAAGTCTTTCAAATGATCAAATGGTATAAGGAAAGAGTTGAAAATGAAACAGGAAGACAGTTGAAATGTCTAAGATCTGATAGAGGAGGAGAGTTCATTTCAGATGAATTTAACTTATTCTGCAATGATCATGGTATAAAGAGACAAGTATCTGCACTGAGAACACCACAACAAAATGGGATAGCTGAAAGAAGAAACAGATCAATTGTAGATTGTTCTAGAACTTTGGTGATAGAGAAGAGAGTACCTCAAATATTTTGGACAGAAGCAATAAGCACTACAGTTTACACCCTTAACCGATTACAACTAAAGAAAGGAACTATGAAGACAACGTATGAAATTTGGTATGACAAGAAACTAGATGTAAGTTATTTTAAAATATTTGGAAGTAGTTGTTATGTTCACAAAGATGACATAAATGGAAAATTTGATCAGAAAAGCGAGGAAGGAGCATTTCTTGGTTATTCCTCTAGGAGTAAAGCATTTAAATGTCTAATCAAATCATATAACAAAATAGTGGAAAGTGCAAATGTGAAAATTGATGAATTTGCAGAAAGGAATGATGAAGGAAATTCCAAAGAACTAGAAGATTATGAAGAGTTTGTATATGTACAACCGAGAAGTCTAACCGAGAAAGTCGATGAAGAAAATACTCAGTTACCGAGTGATGAAGAAGATCATACAGAGCATACCAAGCTTATATTAGCAAAACATGTTAGAAGAAATCATGAATCGAGTCAGATTATAGGAGATAAGGATGATCCAGTGATGACAAGGAACAAACTGAGACAGAACACATGTCTAATATCCGAGTTTGATCGAGGATAGTAAAAGAGGGATAAAGCAATGAAGATTGGGTGAATACTATGACAGAAGAGATTGAACAAATAAAAAATAATGAAACATGGACACTGGTCCCAAGACCAAAAGAGGAAAATGTAATCGGTACAAAGTGGATTTTTAGAAATAAGCTAAATGAAAAAGGTGAGGTCATTTGGAATAAAGCAAGGCTAGTTTGCAAAGGTTATGCTCAAGAAGAAGGAATAGACTATGGTGAGACTTTTGTACCTATGGCAAGACTTGAGGGAGTGAGAACATTGTTGGCATATGCTGCTTACAAAAATTTTAAGGTATATCAAATGGATGTTAAATCTACATTTTTGAATGGTGTACTAGAAGATGAAGTCTTTATTGAACAACTTGAAGGATTTATTGAAGAGAAGAATAAAGATCAGGTATGTAAGTTGAACGAAGCTTTATATGGACTAAAACAAGCACCTAGAGCATGGTATGAAAGGTTGCACTCTTACTTAATCAAGATTGGATTTATGAGGACTAGTGAAAACAACATGTATATGAAGAATGATGAGGATAATGGAATATTGATTTCAGCCATATTTGTTGATGATATTATTTTTTGTGGAAATGATTCTTTATGCAAGAACTTTGGAAATGAAATTTGCAAAGAATTTTAGATGCAATTAATCGGTGAAATAAAGTATTTTACAGGTTTACAAATACTGCAAATGAAAAATGGGATTTTCATTACTCAATCCAAGTATATAAAGGAAATCTTGAAGAAATTTGGAACAGAGGATTCTAAACCTGTAAGTACTCCTATGACTACTAATTGTAAATTATCAAAGAATGATTAATCTGCATCTGTTGATGAGACACTTTACCGATCTATGATTGGAAAGTTGCAATATGTAGTTCACAGCAGGCCTGATATAGCACATGTAGTAGGTATAGCTGCAATATTTTCTGCAAATCCCAAAGAAACCCATATGACAACAATCAAGAGAATTTCCAGATACTTGAGAGGCACTAAAGATTATGGTTTACTATATGAAAAGAGGAATGATTTTGACTTAAAAGTCTATACTGATGCTGATTGGGCAGGAAATATTGATGACAAGAAAAGCACAAGCGGTGGAGCTTTCTTTTTGGGAGAAAGACTAGTGAGTTGGCTTAGCAAGAAACAAGGATGCATTTCACAATCAACAGCTGAAGCTGAATAAGTCACTGCAGCATTGAATTGTACAATATAGCATGGATCAAACAATTGTTGGAAGGTATGAATGAGATAGTTGCTGAGCCAGTAACTATATTTCGTGATAATACAAGTGCTATTAACATTTCAAAGAATCCAAGAATGCAGTCTAAGACAAAGCATATTTCTATAAAGTATCATTATCTAAGAGAAGAAGTTCAAGAAAAGAAAGTTGTGCTGGAGTATGTTAGCACAAAGGAACAAATAGCAGACATCTTCACAAAGCCATTGCCAAGGGACACTTTTGACTATCTCAGAAGTAAGTTAGCAGTCCTACCCCTATCTAGTACTCATTGATAGAGTTCAGTGAAAGCATCAATTTTATGACTCTACAGAATACTATTTGTGAGTTGATGCTGATTTACACACTTTAGAAGGTTGTCTAAAGTTGTGCAGGAAACAATGAATGAAGACAAGATGCTCTGGCTGAGACTAAGATGATACATTTATATATTTTTTAACAGCAAGGAAATTACTTCACAAGGGAAGTAATCATGAATCAGTTTTACTTTTGGCATTGTTGTCAAAGGGGGATAAGACTAACGACAGGGGGAGAAGATTACAGGAGAAGTTTACAGCTCAAAGATTATAGGAGAAGAATAACAGCAGTCCGAATCAATTGGAATAAACCAAGTTGGTATTTCCATCAATGCCAAAGGGGGAGATTGTTGGCATTACAATAAGTTTGTTGGTATGATGATATTCGGAAGGTTGTTGGAGATTGATGATATAATTGATAAAGGATGATTACTGTCTTAATAATATTATTTTGTCATTTATGTCAAGCAATTGATTTTCTGATTCAGTATGATGTTTCCATATCTTAAAGAGTATGTTTTGATGAGTATAAGGATGTAGGCAAGTGACACAGAAAGAATGTGAAAATGAAGGGTGTAATAAGTTATTCAATGGGCAGCTATTACCGAGTTAGACAGTGATGAGATTATGTTATTTTGATTGTTTTGATATCCTATATATGTGTATTTGAAGACTGAATAACAATGAGAAAAGATTTCATGCAATAGAATGAGTAGAGGTTTGATACTATTCTATTTTACCGAGCAAGAAGCTAGTCGGTAAACACCAAGGTTATTAGTGTTAGTTAAAGATGAAAGAAGTTACCGAGTAAAGTTTAGTATTTACCGAGTATCAACCGACCAAAAACAGAATGCATTGGATGAATAAATACATTATTAAATGAAGGATGCCAATGAGCTAGAGATTTATAGAAGATTGGAATGTTGTGCAATAAGTTTGTTAAGGATCAACGGCAATGAAAATTCAATAGTTGGATCTACAGCACAGATTGAACGGTCATAGCCAAGCATAAGTACCAAGGAAGGAATACAAGTTTAAAGGCAAGATAAAATGTTTTTTAGTTCGAAGGATTCAATGAACCTAGTCAAGTTTGAAGATCTGATGGCTAAGATTAATCATGGGAAATGTGATTAAGGAGATTAAGTAGTTAGGAATTGCTTATAAATAAGGAAAAGTTGATGAACAAAGAATGCGGGCAAATAGAAGAACAGTGATGCTACTGAAGTGATTATTGAGTACAGAAGATTGAAGATTTGATTAAAGAATAGAATGAGAAGCCCAGTAAGGAGGAAGATAAGTCTTTTGACAAGATTATTTTGACCACATAGAGTCTGCTTTAACATTTCAGATGTGAAGTTGCAGATATATTTTATTACTGTTATTTATTTTTGTAAGTGACAAGAAATCTCTTAACTGAGTGGACCTAACAATCTTATTTGTAAATCCCCTTGCAAGGTAACATTCTAATTGAGTGTTTGAAATCCTTTGACAAGGTCACTTCTAACAAAGTGCATGATTCTGATAGATCTGAGGGAATTCCCTTGAATGGGTCACATCTAGAAATGTTTTTATGTAATCTTTAACAGGATTGGCTTTTAACCGACCATACTCTAGAAGGGTATATTTTCTTTGTGGGTCTGAAATCCCATAGTGGTTTTTCCCTATTTGGGTTTCCACGTTAAATCTGGTGTTAAATGTGTTTTTTTGTTTCAAGTTTATCAGTTTATGAGTTTGAATGTTTTATAGTCATAGTTGCATATCAAGTAAGTTCTACCGAGGTTGAATTTGATGAATATTTGAATTGTGAGTTTATCTCATTCACCCCCCCTCTCATCTAACTAACACCCATCCCTCCCTCTCTCCCCTTCTCCCTTCCTCCATACACCATCCCTCTCTCTTTCTCACTCACTCCCCTTCTCCCTTCCTCCATACCTCATCCCTCTTTCTCTTCTTCTCTCCCTCCCTCCCTCCATACCCCACTTCAACCATGTCTGTACTTCTATAGAAGTAAGTGAATTTATTTCTTCTCTGCAACTTCCTATTTGATTTTTCTCATCTATGCTCTCCTAAGAAAATTTATTGATTGATTTGTGTGTTTATATTGAATAGGAGGAACAGGGTTTGAAATTGAACCACGAGTGCGTTACCGTGACAAACAAGGAAACCTACAGCAATATTCTTCTTGAATGTGTTTATAATGAGCAGAGAAGATATGGAAAATAGTGTCAACAAAGAAACATGATGGGTTAGAGTACCTACAATATGTTTTTCAAAAGGAAACAACCGATAGGAAGAGAAAGAGGGAGAGTAACATAGATGATGTCTTGAAGATTGATAGTGGTGGGTATGTGAGTGTTCCTATGTTCTTACACAACGCCTTTCACCTAAAGAAATTAAAGTTTGTTGTATGCATGATAGTGGTAGTATATGATGATCATCACTTGTCAAAAGGCTTGGAATGGTACATACCCATGAAAGAAATCAAGTGTGTAATTCATATAGTCACAATCGAGATCAGTCCTATAACCTTGCAAATTTAATAGCATCACATGTTTTAGAACTTAGGCAGTACTCTTAGGGTTTGGTCAAGCTCTTATACTTTCTTTTTAGTGAAACCTCATTGTTTGTTCACTTGGAGTCTCTCTTATGCTTGCAGTGGTCTAACTTAGCTATATCAAAACTAAAGTAATGATGGTCTATTGTATGATGTTCTATTCATAACTTTAAATTTAATATATCAATTTATTAGCCCACCATATGACCCCTTAGGTGTCATTAGAGGTCATATTGTTTCCTAAGAGGTCATATGGTGTCCTGTGACCCCTTAGGACACCATATGACCCGTTAAGACACCATACAACCCATAACAACACTATATGGTGTCCTAAGGGGTCATAGGATGCCATATGACCCCTCGGGACACCAATGACCCATAATAACACCATATGGTGTTCTAAAGGGTCATATGGTATTCTATGACCCCTTAGGACACTATTTGGTGTCTTTATAGGTCCTATGGTGTGCTAAAGGATAATATAGTGTCATATGACCCCTTAGGACACCCTATGACCCCTTAGATGTTGTTAGGGGTCATATTGTGTTCTAAGGGTCATAGTGTCTCTATCATTGATTTCACTGAAAATTATACACTACAACCTCAAAATGAAGTGCAATCTATGTATTATCACTCTACACAAGTTTCTATTTTTGTATACATAGAATTCATGCATGCAGATGATATCACAGAGCATGATAGAAAGGTTGTAAGCCAGTATCACTTCTACATAAGTGATGATCATACTCATTTGTTGGAGTTTGTACAAGGATTCTTTAAAGTTTTCTATGATAGTTTAAGGGAAAGGAACATACGATACAACTGACACTTAATATGGTCAGATAATTGCACCGCCAATTCAAGAATGCAAGGATGTTTTATTGGTTGACAAGGATGCATATCACAAGTGGTGTACAACATTTTTAGAATTTCACTAAGGTTAGACATGGTAAGGGAGAGCACGATGGTGCATGAGCATGTGTGAAAAGAGCCCTAGCTAGAGAAGAATTGAAGTACGAATGTGGTGCTGAGTTGATAGATGTAGAAATCATTGTGCGATGGTGTGAGTCTATGATGGGTCCAGGTAATCCAGGTACGTCAATGGTTCATAGATATTTTTGGTTGATCACTGAATCTAACATTGAAAACTATCTAGATTGTTGTATAGTTGTAGGATCAAGTGACATGCACTCATTTATGAGTTCAAATTCAAGTTCACTGGTAATTTATATGAGACAGATGGTATGTTTTTGTTCTTCAGGCATGTATTGTTTGTGGGAAGAATGTGAATCACAAGAGTGGGTTGACAAATGGTCTTGTAGACTGTTGGTTCCCATTGATTCATATCAAATTTCCAAAGCACTACAATTGAGCCAGATGGAGACATCAGTGGATTTTGACCATGTATCCGACCTAGCAGATTTAGGTGATTTTTTGAGTTAATTTTTTTGCAAGTATTCTTTTTGGTTAATTTTTTTGTACATCATACTTTATTTTTGGTATTAATTAACACTTTATAAAATGTAGGTCATGTGTATGCAGCTGTTGCAAAAGAGAACACTGAAGAAGGAACATATTACTATTTGTGTCATTGTGTTGAGCCAAAAAGAAAATTGACAACCACAATCATTGACGAAGAGGGTATTGGGTACCCAATAGGGTCTGTTGTCATGACAAGAACATGGCTTTGGAGATACCCTATCAAGAATTCTAATGTTGGTTGTTCAAGGACTTTGAAACACAATGACATATTCTTCATTTCTCTAACCTTGTTATTGCAACAAATATTCATTTGATGAAGTATCGTGGTAGACCTCATAACAAGATTTTATGGAAAGTTCGTGAATCTAACCACAAGGCAATACTTGACACAATACGGGTTAGAGCCGATCCTAAGGGCTCACTTGATTGATTCTATGGTTCAAAGTAGAATGATTTTGAGAATTTTATATAAATCATCGATGAATTGTTCTATATTCATTTTTTGTATATATAATGTTGGCAAATGCACACTCGAATGAGAAATTGTAGGTGATTGAAGGTATTGTCATTGATGGCAACCTTACAAGCCTATGGCACCAGCAAGCACCAACACAAGCATCGACAAAGATGTTTACCGACACCCTAGTCGATAGGCTTTTGTTTATTACATTTTGTATTTAATTGTCAAATCTTTTTGTAAGACGACAAGGAAAATTATAATAGGACTCATATAAGTATGAGATCTTGTAAATCATTTGTGTAAGCAAGAAAGGAATGTAATAGGCAGATGCAAATATTAAGACAGATTTTGGAATAAGATTTATGGAAGTTGTATGAGCTTAAACCGGTACTGAACCTGGCATAGTAGATGTTGAACCGAAGTAGTACATGATATTGGATTTGCATATTCCATTTTTGTAAGTCAGTGAGACTTCCCTTTTTGTAATTCAGTAGTGAGCTTTAGGTAGTTGGCCTTCCTGCATGTGTAGGCCCCTATTGTAAGTAATATTCACTTATTGTCTAGTGAGCGAATATTGTGGGTCACAAATCCCACCGAGGTTTTTCCCACACCGGGTTTCCTTGTTAAAAATATTGTGTTATGGTGTGCTTTCTATGTTGTGTTTACTATTCTTATTTATTGCATCAATTCTGGTTTACTGGTACATTGTTTTGGAATGCAATTTGTTTAATAAGTTTAGAAAATCCATTAACCAGTTAGATACTGATTCACCCACCCCCCTCTCAGTATCTTCAGGAATCCTAACATATAAATGCCCATGAGATGATTTTTACATGTTTAGGGGCATAATTTTGTATATTTAAATGGCAATGAGCTGATTTGTACATATGTACATGCCAAATTTTGTATATTAAAATGGCAATGAACACATATTGTAATGCCAAATTTAGTATAAAATCCCATGAGATGATTTGTAAGACATTTTTTGTATAATCAAATAGCCAAGAGCTGATTTGACCATATTTAGAGGCAAATTTGAATTATATGTGACAATGTTTTGTGACTATTTTGTGTGTCAATGTTTTGTGACTATGCTTTGAGTATATGTGATGTGTCCCTGGTTAATCATGAACATTCTTGATTCTTGTATAATAATGGAGAATTATTTGAGTCATTATCGGGTCATAGGGGTCATAGATTGAGACTAGATACAATTTGAGCAAAAATTGTCATTGTTGTCAAAAAAAATGTTAAAAAAGTTGTCAAGCAACTTCTACATTGCGTCGGTAGGGTATGACTCTTGACGTTCCGGTGCTTTGGGATGCATGACAAGGGAATGCCTAGCGTAAAACTACCCACTCAACAAGCTTGTGATGTTGGTTTGTGCACACGATGAACCAAATCAATTCTATCCAATCTTGCAACTTTGCATTGCATGCAACTGACGATTTTTACAGCAGGCGAAACAATGCTACCAATTGAAAATGGCTCTGAGTCATCAAAAACCAAGATAGGCCATTGTAGAGGAGCCTCATGTGACCCCACGGGTTCAAATAGATGAACCATATGTGTCTTGTATTGGAAGAAACAGTCTGTCAAATTTTGACATTTTTTTGGACTCATGGCACTTAAGAGATTGCACTGGTACAGTATGACTCTCGACATTCCAGCACTTTAAGATGCATGATAGGGGCATGTTGAGTGTAAAATTTCCCACCCAGATGTGCTCCCGATGTTGGTTTGTGCACACGACGGGCGGAATCAATTATAGCCAATCCTGCAACTTTGCATTGCATGGAATTGACGTTTTTTTCAGCAGGCAAAAAAATGCTACGAATTCAAAATGGCTCTAAGTTGTCAAAAATTGAGATAGACCATTGTAGAGGAGAATCATGTGACCCCACGGGTTCAAACGGATTGACCATATTTGTCTTGGATTTGAAGAAATAGTCCATCAAATTTTGATAATTTTTTGGACCTAGGGCGTTTGAGAGATCACACCAGTATGGTATGACTCTCGACATTCTAGCAGTTTGGGATGCATGACAGGAGCATGCCTAGTGTAAACCTTCCCACCTAGATGTGCTCACGATGTCAGTTTGTGCACACGACAACCAAAATTTGACCATTGCGAGCATGAGGGTGCTCTCGCACCAAACACATATTGTTGTTTATCTTCATATTGTCGATTTTTGTTGTTTATATTCATATTGTTGATTACATATGCAAATATTCATTTAAATTTATAAAAGGGAAGCTACCAAATACATCGAATACACAATAATGAACTAAATACAAGGAGTTTTGTAGGGTTAATTCAACATTTTAGAAATTTTATCAAATCATATTCCACGATTGCAATGTTTTATATCATATATTTTTGTTGTTTATATTCATATTGTTGATTACATAGGCAAATGATCACTTAAATTTATAAAAGGACAACCACAAAATACAATGAATACAAAATAATGAAATCAGTACACATTTATTATATTGAGTATTGACATTTTTATATTAAAAAAAGGCATGTATTCCAAGTCAATACAAGTATTACAAAAATGTGGCATATGCCATGTCCAAATCGATATACAATAAAAATGTAGAATAGATCTACATGTATTGGTCATTATATGACCAAAACTAACACTATATGATCCTAAACTTGTGGTGGATCATCAAAATCAAGCCTCTTTGATGTAGTACACGGCTCTGTAGATGGCTGCAAAACCACAATTCAAAAGCCAAGTTAGAATTCTTTTGTAGAAAATAGTTCACAATTAACAACATAACTATGCATTTAACTATAATTCCTTTACAATTGAAATGTAGATTACCTCATCGGTTGATCTAGGGGCTAATGTCTTCACTCTCCTCTCCTTGTCACTCTTAGGAGTTTTCTTGAAGACATACGTAAATGGATCCACGTTATGGTCGTACTGCGAAGGGGTCTATTGTAGATTAAATATACAATTAATACAATGTACTGACATTAATTTATCAAAAACACTTAAAAGCTATAATATAGAGAACAATGGCATACCTGTGCCTAAGATGCTTCTCTAATGGACTAAGGATGGCTCACCATTGATGGACAAACTATCGCTATTACCTATACAAAAAATGTTCAAATATTAAAGACTATTAATAAAATGATAAGTATTGTAGGTTTAAAACAATTAATGTAATATATCAAACAAAGTGTACTAGATCCTGAGATGCTTCTCCTATGCACGGAGGAGGGTTCGCCATTGATGAAATAGGTATGGATATTTCCTGTATGAAAAAATATAAGATTATAATATATCACAAGTTCACATATACGCGTGCATATAATCATGAAATCAAGAAAATAAAGTAGAGATACATACCTCCACCCTCTCTTGATCCACGGGTGAATCGGGTACATTCAACAAATGCACATAGCTCAATGGCCTCTATACATGTAAAATAGACAAAAAACACTAATCAATCTACAAACCCCAACTAATACTTGATTTCAACATTTTCAAACAATTGTATAACTAAAAATGTGTTCAATTACCTTCTTCCCATGTTTTGGCCTCTTCGAGGAATTCTTTTTCTTAGGATGAGCCCTAGATGCGAAGGGGGTACCCTAAAAAAACAAAATTAACATGAGATACTAGTACAGATAATAAATTAAACATAATTTTAAAAATCTAAAATGAAATGATTTGCATATTCCATCAAAACAATACATAAAAAGGGTTGTACAAAATATGATACCATATAGCCTTGTAGGCCAAAATCAATCGTTGAGAGTGTGATGTCATCAATCTGGGACATTTGGTCCCCTGTCAACACCTACAAACCAAAAATTGGACCAAACATTAAAGATAGTTAGTATATCATATGTTTTTTTGAATTCAAAGTGTACTATTCTATTTTAACATGTTACAAAATTTATACCTCAGTTATCAAAGTTGCAGCTATAGTAACTAGGGGAGGAGTATGGGATACCGCTGCTGCACCCTAAAATGCATATTATTTGTCTCAATTTAAATCGTTGTATAAATGAAAATTCATTTATGTAATTACAAATTTAAAGTGATTGATAAATAAAAGGCTATGAATTCAAATCAACACACCTGTGTCTCTCGCTCATGGGCTAACACCATGTCCATCAACTCATTTGTTAGTGTAGAATCATCAGTGCAGCCCTGACATCTACTCCTGCAAATCGTGAACAAATGAGATGTGGATCCATCTGCACCGGCTGCATCATCTATCCCCAAGCATATCCCCGAGGAGCTGACACACATATGCTGGATGGGCTTTCTGTCACCACCTGGAGCAACTAATGGCTCATCATCCAATACAATAAGGTGTGCTAATGACGTCCCATGTTGGATGATGGAACTAGTCAATGTTGTGGCTGCTTGAAGAGTCTGTAGCTCCATCAACTCTTTCAGCTCTACTAGGATAGCCTGATGCACCTTGGGTTTGGGGGCTAGGGGGCGGTGAGTTTCCGTGGGTAATCGCCTATGGGCTCTAGGTCTATCTTGGGCAGATCCACAACCTCTACCATGGAACTCTCTCATGTCAAAATAGTTTGGGTGCACATTGAGCACAAACTCACAATATACTTTTCTCAAAAAAAATAATGGAACCTCATAATTATTACAAGGTGGATCATCAAAGACCATCCACCACCTCTGCCAAAAAAGATTCTTTATCTGCACATTGGTACACCAATGTATGGGAAACTTCTTTGCATTAAGAGGTAATGACTGACCAGTTTTGGGATCAACAAAAAAGGGCACATATTTGTTGTTTACTAATATTTTTTTTTTTAACTCTCTCGTATGATAGCCCATCGGCATAGAAGTGATGAAACCTATCCCTAAAGCTTTCCCATTTGGTAATTTGTGTGGAAACAACTATGGCACCACTAGCTAATGTTTCTAGGCTAGTGGCGAGGGATTGATGATGCTCAAGTTCAAATGTTTTCAATTTAACAATCAGTCTATTGATTTTAGATGTATTTTGTCTTAACTGATTAATAAATTGCTCATGTGTTTCAGGTGTACGGTCAAAAGGATGAATTGGGGGTGTATCTTGTGGGTTTTTAGGAGTTGTATTTGGTTGTTCTTGTTGTGGATTAGAAGAATCTAGTTTTTGAAACAAAAAACGAAAAAACCTAATCAAAATTAATGAAATTAAATTCAAAATGTAAAACAAATTGAATAAACGGAAAAGAAAGACAAAAATAAACAAAAACAAACTTTGATCCATAGTGTCTGGAGGAGAAATATAGCACCCCATTCATGGTTTAAGAGAGAAAATGAAGGAAAAAAAAACTAAAAACGTGCTATTAACGGGAAAATAAGACCCATATTTTTTTTAAACTTTTTTTGATAGGCACCGCATACGTGGTTCTTTTAGGATTATTAGCACGTGCGTGCTCATTTTCCTATAAGTAGCACGTACGCTCTCATTTTCCTATAAGTAACGTGTAGATGCTCATTTTCCTAGAGGTAGTGCGCACGCGCTACTTTCCCTAAAAGAAACGTGTACGTGCTACCTTCTTTAGGCTTGGGAACAACAAACCTAAGTGCATACGCGGTCATTTCAAATTTTAGAACCGCATATGCGCTTCTTGTTTTTCCATGTCTTTTTGGGGTGGTGTCCACTTTTCTAAACACCATCTTTGTGCTCATACCCTATGATAGAATGAAAAATTATACATTAAAAATCTTCTACGAATGAAACATATACAATAATTGGCAACATAAAGCCATGATGATTGAATAGAATAGTGGAGGATATGTGTCACTAAAGGATAGGTTGATGTAGATTAAACATTATCATCTTCATAGGACTGGTGATATTAATCATGTAATATTATGATTATGTATTTTAATTTTAATATCTTATTAATAAATTTTTGTGTGACTCCAATATTTAAGGAAGAAAAAATTCAACATGCCAAATGAGATGAAGCAGGACAATGGATGGGAGAACTAAATTTTTAAAATTTCAAACACTAGAGCAGGATGTGGTGTTGCAGAGTTTGGGGAATCACATGCACAATCAACGTAGGGATTGAGAAACAAGAAAAGTAAGAAGGAGAAAAATGAGCCTAACCTTGGAATGAATATTCAGGTAGACTCGGGGGGGAAGGGTGTTTCATCTAATAGCAACTTTCAAAGGGGGAATGAAAAGGAAAATCTTGCTGAGGTGGATTCCTCTATTCCCAAAAATTGTGATGTTCCTGTTGATCTCTCAAAAGGACAAGGGCCCAATAAGAAATTCCAATATGTGGTGGGGGCTGCTGGAAGTGATTTCTCTAGACAAAAACCTTGGACATCTTTGTTTGGAGTGAAAACTAGCAGAAAATCAGTGTTCCCTCTAGTTAGCAATATCTCTGATCCGGTCAAGGGTAAGTTTTCCAATTTTGTCCCTTGTTTGGTTATTGATCATAATATTTCCCTTATGGATAGAATGTTGGTAGTCAAATTCATGGGTCTTAGGCCTAACATAGAAGTTGTTAGGGCCTTTGTCAAAAGGAAGTGGAGAACTAATGGCCAGGTTCTTGTCTTTGCTCTTCCAAAGGGTTACTTCACTTTTGAGTTTTCTTGTAAGGAGGATATTTAGGATGTTAGAAGTGGGGTTCCCTGGGTTATTGCCAATTCCTCCTTGGCTCTTAAGAAATGAACTACAAATATGGACCTTTCTGATTCTATTTGTTTTAAATGTCCCAGTATGGGCTAGACTTCTTGGCCTCCCTTTGGAATATTGGAATGAAGATGTCTTTAGCAGCTTGGATAAATATTTTGGAGAACTTTTGTCCATAGATCCAATGAAGGTGGCTAGGAAAAGGCTGGTGTTTGTGAGAATCTGTGTGGGTGTTTCCCAAAATGAAGACTTGTCATCTTCTATTGAAATATAATCCAAGTTGGGCACTTGTGTTCAAGATATTGAGTTTGAATCGATCCCTTTCACATGCTTCAAGTGTAGGAAAACTAGACATTAGGCTAAGATATTCCCATTGAATGTAAGAAAGGAGAAAGATAATCCTCAGCCCAAGACCAAGAGAATTTGGAAAGTGAATAATAGAGGGGATGGTAATGAAAGTATAATCCATCAAAGAGGAGAAAAAGATAGTAAGATTATAGATACTCCCTTGGAGGCCCATGACAAGGTGGATATCTCAAGTAATTAGGTGGACCCAAAAAAATAGGAGCTAGTTATCAATAATCCTGACCTTGATTCAGGTGAGAAGGACCAGGGTGTGATTGGTGTAGAAGACATCCCTATTTAGGGATCTACTATGCAATTCAAAGAGGTCAATCTGAATGTGGATATCTAGATCCCCTGTAAACCTTCGGAATTAGTTGTTACGGGAACCTTAAGCCAAGATTCAACAAGGATCCATGTATTAGTGGACTCTCAAGAAATTGTAAAGGATACATATAGTGACTCAAGTAAAAATGAAGGGGGTTCCGGTGAGAAATTAGCTCAGAATCATAATGGAGTCATTGATACTCTGCCATTGTTTGAGAAAGGACTTCCAGATAAAGATTGGGAACTAGGAAAAGAGAACCACATCCCTGAAGATTCATATAGAGAGCAGGAATGCTCGTAGACTAGCAAAGAGAAAATAAAGAACAAACAATAGGATACTCTGGTTGGAGTCTCGACAAGATCAAGATCTAAGGCAAATTGTGGAACCTCAAAGAGTAGTCAAGGAAGAAGACATTTGAGATATCGTAAAGAGAAAGAAAGCTTTCAAGATATAGCAGATGATGGGTAGAAAACCATGCTAGAGATTTGTAAACTCCATTCTCCTAGTAAAATATAAAGATAATGTCATAGAATATAAGAGTCTTAAACAACCTCCATAAGCAAGATGTTTTCCATAATTTAGCTAGGGATCATACACCAGACATCTTACTGCTTCAAGAATCTAAAATGTCAAAAGAGAAAGTTGAAAAAATAAAAATGTTCAAGTTTTGTGGGGTGCATGGAAATAGTTTTGAGGGAGCGTCAGAAGGAATTGTAACCTTTTAGAATTTGAATGAGGTGAATCATTGTTTGAATGTGCCAATCATGTGGTGACCAAATTATATTTTTTTCTAGATTCAATCCAACATCTATGCCCCTAATGGTACATGAGCAATAATTATATTTTGGCAAGAGGTTGTGGCTTTTCGTAGAATTTTCAGTAATGAAAATAGGATTGTGATGTGTGATTGCAATACTCTGCTCTAGGATAATGAAAAACTTGGAGGCTCTCAGGTGAATATGGAAATAAAAATGGACCTTCTGGTAATTCTCAGGCATTAACAGATATTAATTTGCAAGGAACCTCCTACACCTGGTCAAATTAGAGAATGGGGAAGGAGTTGATTCAAGTAAAGTTTGGACAAAACTTTAATCTCTGATCAATGGTTTTTAGATTATTTATGCTCTTTAAAAGCCCTCACAAGGATAGGTTTTGATTTCCTTCCTATAAGTTTTTTAGTGGATCCTATCTAGGCTAAACATAATTTTCCATTTATATTTCAATGCATGTGGCTTTCTCATCCTCAGATCTTTGAGGAAGTTAGAAAATGGTGGAATATCTCTATTTTTGGAACTGCTATGTTTAGGGTTGCTAAAAGATTGAGGGAGGTTAAAAATAAAGTTAGAAGATGGAACAAAGAAACCTTTGGTAACATTTTGGAATTAAATAAGAATTACAACTTGAAATTAAGAACATACAAGAAAAACTCTAGCTGGAAGGATACATTGATGATTACAAAATGAAGGAGAATGATTTTCTTAGGAAGATGCATGACATCATTTCAAAAGAAGAAAATTTTTGGAAGAAAAGATCAAGAGCTTTGTGGATCTTTGCTGGGGATAAAAATACTAGATATTTTCACATGACAACACTAAAACATAGAGCTGCTAATATAATTTCATTTATTGAGTACAATGGTAGTTGGTTTGAGAAGGATGAAGATATAAGAGGATATGTTGTCCTTTTATTTAGCAACCTCCTTAAGGTGAATGATGGTGTTAATTGTGAAGTTCAAGATATACTATTAGAGGACATCCCTAGACTTGTCAAGGAAGAAAATAATAATATGCTCTCTTCCATTCCGTCAAGGTAAGAAATCAAAAGAGGTGTCTTCTCTTTTGAAGGCAATAAGGCTTTAGGGCTAGATGGGTTTCCTATGTTCTTTTTTCAATGGCTCTGGGAGATAGTGGCTGATGAAGTGATGGATATTGTTAAAAAGTTCTTTGGGTCAAGATGTCTTCTTAAGGAACTAAATGCCACATTCTTGGTTCTTATCCCAAAATGCCCGAGAGCTGTAGACTTTGAAGAATTCAGGCCTATAAGTCTCTGTAATTCTTTTTACAAAATTATTTCTAAGGTCTTGACCTCAAGAGTACTAACTATCTTCCCTCCTTAATCTCTCCTCGGAAAATTGAGTTCGTTCCTCGAAGGAAGATCCTTGATTCCATCATCACTGTCCATGAAAATGTCCATTCCCTTATAGAGTCTAAAATTGAGGGGTTTCTGCTCAAATTGGATGTATCAAAAGCTTTCGATCAAATATATTGGGAATTCCTACTCAAAATTATGAAGGATTTCGGCTTCAGTAATAGAGTCCTCCAGTTGATTGATCAACTCATTTCAATGGATTCCATTTCTATCATATTGAATGAATCTCCCTCACCTTTCTTTAAAAACTCAAGAGGGCTAAGATAGGGAGATCCGATTTCCCCTATTATTTTTATAATTATGGTAGAATGCCTTGGTAGAAACCTACAAAGGATGGTCGAGAAGGGTTCCTTAATGGATTCGAAGCCCTCTTCAAGAAGTGTGATTTTCACCCATCAATAATTCATGGATGACACCATTATAATGGGGAGATCCACCATGGCTAAAGCAAGGAACCTAGAAAAGGCCCTTGATGATTATGAGTTGGCTTTCAGTCACATGGTGAATAGACAAAAAAGCTCTTTATTTTTCTTCAACACTCTGGAGCCTAGGCAGAATAAATTGGCAAGGATTATTGAATGCAAAATTGAAGTTTTACCCTCTATTTATCTAGGCCTAGCTCTGGGTCTTAAGCCCCCTGATTCCTTTTCAAGTTCACTGATTGATAGATCTAGTAAAAAGCTAGCTTGTTGGAAGGGGACTCTTCTCAGTCAATCAGGTAAGATTCAACTTCTTAAAGCTACTCTCCAAAATATCCCTATCTATGCTTTGAGTCTCTTTAAAATCTCATCTAAATAAGTGGAGGCCATTGAAAAAATTCAAAAAAACTTTCTTTGGTCTGGAGTGGAGGAAAGGAAAAGAGTGTCCCTTATTAGTTAGGATTCGATTTGTAGACCTAAACACTTTGGAGGTATGGGTCTCAGGAGAATTAGAAGCATGAATAGGGCTCTCCTCACCAACAAAATCTAGATAACCTTTTCTTCTAATAGTGAGTGAAATAGGATCTTAAAAAGCAAATATTTGGTCAATAATGGATCTGTTAAATCCTTTCTTGAGTCCATTGTTCTACCTCATGGGTCGGCTCTCTAGAATGATAAGGTAAGAGGAAGGAAATTTATTGAGATGAGCACAGGTTGGAGTATTAGAGATGGGAATGGATAGGTTTTGGGAAGATATATTTATTATGAAGGAGCCCTTAAATTTTTATGAAAGCTTCTCAGGTTGGGTCCATACCTCGAAGACTTATATGGCATTCAGGTCAAGGATTACTGGAGGAATGGTGGGTGGGTGGATCTTTGCCAGGCCAGCATGGACTTGGCTCTTACTCCATCTATTTTTTTGGTTGTTAAATCTGGGTTGAGTCAGTAGGGTGACCATTTAGTTTGGAGGCCAAACCCCTCAAGCTACTTCTTGGTGTCTTCAGCTATCTCTATACTATCCTTTTCTTCTACCCCTCCTCCTATTTGGAATAAACCTTGGATCAAACACTTGATTCCTAAGATCAATATCTTCTTTTGGATTTTGCTTCATAATAGAGTCTTGATGATTGATAACCTTTGCAAGTGTGGCTTTCAGATCCCCAACCGATGTTACTTATGCAAGGAAGCTACAAAATTGACAAACCATCTCTTCCTCCACTGTCCGTATGTGGCTTCTATTTGGAGAAGATTTCATGTTCTCTAGAATTTATATTAGGTTTCTCCTAGATCATTAGAAGATTGTTGTCTTTTCCCTTCCCCCATGTTGTCTAGGGAGTGTGGAAGTAACAAAGTAAGAGATTATTCAGGGATAAGGAGGCTCTAGAGAATATTGTGTTTGAAAGAATCCATAGACTAATGGTGGAGAATGTAAATAGAATACCTTCTAATAAAAACAAAATGGAGAGGTTTTTCCATACTTCCTATGATCTTAAGATGGAAAGACACTGGCATATCAAAGGGGATATATCTAAGGCTTCTAGACAAGAAAAAAGGATCGTGAAGGTGTGAGTTGGATTCATCCTCCTATGGGATGGATAAAAGCTAATTTTGATGGGGCATCCAAGGGTAATCCTAGGTCGGCTATGAGTGGGGGAGTGTTAAGATATCACTATGGTAATTTTCTTTCGGTTGTTGCACTCCCCTTGGGCTCTCAGTCCAATCACATAGTCGAAGCCATAGGAGCCTTCTAGGTCATTGATATTGCTAGCAAAATGAACATAAAACATATATGGATTGAGGGGGAATCAAATAACATTATCGAATGACTTCTAGGTAATTCCCCCCATCATGGACCATAAAAGGATGGATTGATGATGCCAAATCCCTTATTTCCAACTTTGAAAAGGTTAAAATCCCCCATGCATTTAGGGAAGCTAATGTGGTGGCTGATTATTTTGCCAATGAAGGATTCAAGTAAAGTGGCTAGCAAATGTGGCATTCCTATAATGAACTAAAAGTGGATATCAAAGACTTATTTGATTATGATGTCACGCATTGTAAAGTTGTCATTTCAAATAATGATTAAGTTGATCAGAGAAGGGTATTGTTTGATCACTCATTACTTTGGTGATATCTTAATTATATTTACAAGTTGCAAGGAGTGGCATGTTTTTTGGGTGCCTTGGTTTTGCTGTAATCTTTCTGCTAAGTTTATCTGCTCTGCTACTACCAAAAATGAAGTCTGTGAAAAAATGGGGGAAGAAGGAAGAGGGTTGAGCCCAAAAACTATGATAAGAATTTAAAAAACCATAAGGTATGGAGGCAAATTGATAGAGGAAGTATGAGACCTTACCAGGAGAAACTTCATGCCACTAACCCTCATATTGTGAAGTGTTTTGTCAAACATTTGTAGGAAGGAATAGTTCTCTTTGGGAGAAAAGTGAAAATTGATGAGAATCTTGTTGGGGAATTTACTAGCCTGCCTATATAGGGGATGAAGTTATTTCATGATAGAAAGATCTCTAACGAAGTAGTTATCAAATTTTCAAAGGTCAAGGAGGAAAGGGAAGCGCTTGTTAAAGTTTCAAACAAATATTTTGAGGCATATAGCATTAAGAAGATCTGGCGGGAGGTGATCAAGGTGGTAATGGAATACATTACTATGAATGGAAAAAATCACCTAATTCTACGGCTACCACTTAATCATCCTCAACCACTTCTGGCACAAGGTTAGAATTTCTTTTCCCTACTACTTTGTTGTGCTTTCAAAATCATTGTCTTAAGGAACACTACAAAAGCCCTAGGAATTTCCCTATCATGCATGTTGGTCTCATCCAACTTATTCATGAGAACTTTGCTAATATGCCAGCCCTGTCTAACCACATTTTGACCCCGGCCTAGGAAGGGTATGATACTGAAACTAGTTTTTTTTAGGGTAATTCTGATGGGGCATTCTGATTAGGAAGAGGAAATTAATCCTCCCTCCAAGAAGCCGCCTAAGAAAACTCCTTTGAGTAGGCATTCGGGTAATAGAGAACTCTCTGTGAAATCCAATTCCAAAGCTAAGATCATGGTGAAGGTCCCTCCTAAGAAGTTGGTTTCTTACTCTTAAGACTCGTCGAAAGAATCCTATGATACCTCTAATCTCTTTGAAGGATCCCACTCTTCTTACCCTACCACTGATAGAGAGAATAGGCCTATATTCCCCAAGGACCTCAAACCTGAAGACCATTACTTTAAACTGGACTGAGAATTTCTAGATGATATCTTGGCAATTGCCAGAAATGATGTTGTGGATTTGTTTAGGGTTATTTAATGGGTTTTTAATGAAATAAAAGATATCAATCTAAAGAACAAGACAATGGCCAACAAACTGGATGAATTTATAGAAAAAGGGTAGCCCCAAAATGGTGAAGGGGTAGTGTGGAATGAAGAAGAGAAGCTATAAATGGTAGAGTGTCTCCAAAGAACAATGGAACTTATTGAAAAACTTAAAAAGGAAAACGAGAAAATGACCATGCATCTCAAAGGGGAAATCTGTAAAATCATGGAAACAATGAATTCCATTATGAAGCAAAGGCTTAAAATTGTGAAGAACTTTATGACCACTATAAACACATTGGTGGATAAGTTGGACAAGTCCCAGAAGGGTTCTCTGATCATGGACCTCGATGCTGATAGAGAAAAAGGCTAGAAAGAGGAGTCCTGTCCCTCTAAGAGAACCAAAGAAAACCTTAAGAGAAAGGGAAAGTCTTCCACTTAGGAGTTCCATGACCTAAAGAAGGAGGTGTAAGAGATGAACATCCTTGAAACTAAGAATGCTGAGACATTAAAGTCCTTAGGTTAATGTGTTTCTAGTGTTAGCTGTTTGTTGTCTTTTGGTTAGGTCTATTGTCTTTTTGTCTGTTTGACAACCGTTCCATTTTAGTGGACTTTTAATATTTATTTTATTGTAGCCTGTAACTCGATGGTTTTGGATCCCTGTAAATCCCACTTTTTCCTTAATCAAAAACTATTCTTGTAATTAAATATTATCTTTTGTGTACTACAATTATTCTTTGCAAGGTCCCATTGAGTGGGAAAGCATAATTTGGCCAATGAAAAAACCTTTAGAAACATGTATGAAGTAGAAGAGAATTTAACTAGTTATAGTGTTGTAAGAAGAATTTATGATAGTGTAAAAGGTGTAAGAAAGTATCTTGGACTATGTGTCAAAAGGGGATAGCCTTTTTTTACCATAAGGAGTTGTTATTTTGTCTTCAAGTGAACTATTATTTCCTCTAAGTGAAGTTCAATGCCCAAGTCCATGGAAAATGTTTTGGAGCTTCTAAAAATATGTTAGTAATTTTGGACACCTATTATGAGGTATCTTTTGCATATAGCCCTCTTTTCTCATGGTTTTAGTCCATGGTATTGGAAACCATTCACTTTTCTTGTATTACTTTTGGCTATATATTAGAGAATGGAGTATAATAAAAGAATTATTTTTTAAGTTGAATAAATAATGAATTATAGTAAAAATTCAAGCATATAAATTGTATTGATGTGACTCTATTGAAGGATGAATACACTCTTTGGATCTCTTTGGGTGTGGGTATTTTTCTCATAATTGTTTTTCTATGTATATCTTATATAATGTTATGCGCCACTTTTTGTGACTTTTAGTTCCATCTATGATTTGTTACACTTATGTACTCAAATGCTTTGATTTTGTAGCATAATTTCTCTTGTAATTTTTATGCTATTTCTATAAATTCCTTGTACCAAAATAATATTTAAATACTTTTTAACAAAAAAAGGTAAAAATCTTATCCAAAGACATTTCATTCTACAATTTTCTCCATGTACTCTAGAAATTGCTTGAGTTCTACGTAAATATTATATCCTTTCAAAAACACTTTGTGAAGATTTGTACTAACTTAGAATTTAGGCTTCAAAATTATTCCAAGTTAATATTAAATAGATATCAAACCATTTAAATGGGTCAATAAATCTATTTTTTCAAGAGAGTGCCATTTTTTTGGTCACTGAGTTAGGCATAAGGGAGCCATACCCCATAAAATTAACTATAAAGTATAATTGATAAATTTAATACCTCAAAAATAGGGGTCCATAGCAATAACTAATTTTCTCAAACCTTCTTTGTTAACTTTCAATTGTTTCTTGTTTTAGTCCTTGTATGTTAGAGGTCAATTTTTGTGGTTTTTTATTTGTTGGTTGGTTGTAGGATGACTGTGTGTTTCCTGTTGATAGATCTTTGTACTCATGGTTTTGAAGTCCCTTAAAAACCTAATTTTTCCTTAATAAAAAAAAATAACTACTTTTTTCAAACCATCTATAGTGATAAATATTCTAAATACATTTATCACTATAGTAATTTTCAACCCATCATAACATGGGGGTACAATACCATTTTACAAAATGTCACAACACTTTCTAAAAGGATGCTTTCAAAAAAATTGGGTCTTTCTCTGTTTCTTAGATGATCTTAATGTCATTTGATGTGCAGGATTTAGAAGACGTAACTTCTTCCTCTTAACTTATATCCATTCTTTCTTTAATAAAGGATGTATCTTTATGTTTTTCTAAAAAAATTCTATTGTATTGCCACCACTATTCTCTAGGAATACTGTAGGTACAAAATATATAATTGATTAGTTGGATTCTTCTTTATCTTGTGAAATTTATGATCCTTTGAAGTGTCTTACAAATCAAGAGAAGAGAGAGTATTTGGTTTTGTATTAGCCAAGAGAAAACCCTAAGAGGGATTAGATTCTTGAGTATTGACTAGCATAGAAAAATAATAGGATACAAATCCAATCAAACAAGTAGGCATACCAAACATGGCATGGTTTCCTCTATCATGAGCTTTTATTTTTGGGCATTTAAGGGTAGAATGGCTTGTTGAGAAGCATTTCCGACTTCTAAAAACAATTATTTCAAAATCAATTGATTTCTTTTAGAATTTGCTGCCCTTTTAAAATAATATCAATAAGAACTTTGGAAAAGATCCATTTCTACACCTAAATGTATGTAAATGGAGCTTGCATAATTGACTATTTCCTATGGAGTACAATAATATTTAGACCATTTTGAATAGGTTCCAAACTCTCTAATTCCTACTAATTACAATGGGAGGTTGGGTAAACAAACCTAGATGTACACAAAAGTGAAAGTATGTATGTAAGGATCAAGAGATGGAAATCAAACCTCCATACATAGTGAATTCCCCTAAAAAAACAATGGGACGTTTATGACTACATTCTCTTTTTCTTTGAGAGAATCAATCTAAAGTAGTAAAAAACCTTTGCATAGGGATAAATGTAAACCTCTTCCTCCACGTCTTCTTTCCAGGTTGTTGTGATTTTCACACAAAATTTTCTTACATGATAGAAGGAATTTAAGTATTGTCTCTTTCATATGTTATTATTACCCTTGTAGTGTCTTGGGGTAGGAAGTGGTTGAGTGAGAATTTCTTCATGACTAAGGGTTTGATTTGTATATATATAAATTGTGGCCTACTCTCCTTAATCTAAATCATTGTCTTTGTAATAATGTCTAGTTGAGGGTAAGATAGGGATTTACCCTTTTTCTAATATTTTATTCTATCAATGATAAAGAGGTTGTGTTTTATAATAGAGTATAGCTGTGGTATATTCATAGTCTCTTGATTTTCTCTTGGTCTCTTATACCATTTAAATGATTTTATTGATGCAATGCTTGTTTGGGTAAGATTCCCTTATCTACCCTTATAATTCCTTTAGTAATTGATCTTATTAGACCACTAACAATGTTCTTGATCAATTCTTTAGGGTGAACATAGCCTTTAAGAATAATAATCTTACCTCATTTGCATGTGTCTTAGTGAAATTGATCTATCAAAAGATTTACTAGAGTGGTGTTTGAAAATTAAATGATTATGGTCTTCTAGACCATCTTAAGACATTTATTTATGATTTAATTATTAATTTTAAGAACTTGGAAACACTCTCATCCATTCCAAAATATTCTCCCTTTGGACCTAGTGATGCTCTTTCAGATCATTGAGCTAACATTCTTGAATCTCAACAACATATTTTTGATGTTCCTATTCTACTTTTATTTAACATTATTTAGTATTTGCGTATAGTTATACAATTAGCTGCTATTGTGATTATGTTGTTCGCACAACTATATTTCTCTAGATGCAAATATATATTTCCTTTTATAGGCATGTATAATATTCACCAAAATATAATAAAAAAATTTACCTTTCCCTTTCATATTGTATCAAAGCTACATGATGTATAAAATGTGGCCAAAAAAGTGTAGGCTATAAATTTTCATGGTCTCATGAACATATCGCCTGTGAGGACCTTATATGAATCATGTCTTTGTTGACGCTGAGAAGGAATTGATATTTTTATTAATCAGATAGGCGTGTTGGACCTGTGACAAGTAGTATATCACTAGACTCATAGGTATGAAGATGGCATTCTGATCTTAATGTCCGAGGCAAAATTTCTATGTTGCAACTAGGTTTTTTGCGATCACCTTCTATCTGTAACTTTTTGGTATGCTTTCCATTCGCACAAACACTATTCAATTTATTCCTATGCTTATTCCTTGAATATCCAAAAGAGACACATTCAAAGGATTTTTATTCAATATAATAAATGGATGTACTTGAACATGTGATATGAATCCGTTCCTATATGTAAGATCATATTTTTTTCCATTAACTTTCGTGTATCGAAATATATTGGCATGAAAGGTTCCTATATAGAAAGAGGTTGTCTAATTTAATTCATATTTTTATGCTTTCTTCCTGTGTTCATAGATTTGACAAATTGGATGATGCTCTTTAGGTGCAGGCATTAGTTAAGTCCAGGCGATTTCAACATTAACTCTTCCATTATTGACAAGCCTTTGAAAAATAGTTTTTTTCGATGTCTTAAGTTGTGTTTAGTAACATTTAAAATCTGTAATTTAAGATATGAAGATATATGGGTGTTGGAGTAATGCATTGGGTGTTGAGGAAAAATTTGGAAAGAAGGCAACATAAGAATAAGGTAGTTTTAGGTGGTTGCAGAAGTATCAAAAGTTAAGGTCTTGTTTGTTCTATTGGTAATTTAAGGATTTTTTGTTCTACTCCATTTTGGTTTATTTTAAGACTACTTATTTAGTTGTGGTTGAAAAGCTATTGCTATTGTGATTTTGTTTTTCTTTCTTTCTACTATGGCCTCCATTTGATGGTGTAGATAATGGGGGATCAGGTTAAGCTTGCATAAAGTAAAGATTAGAAGAAGTAGCAGGATGGAGATACATGTTCTGAAGGGGAGTAGATTGTATGAGGGGTCTTTAGAAAAGTAAAAAATTATGTGGATGAGCCATGGGGACAAGGTGGTCAAGAAACTATATGATCTTTATCCTATCCCATCGTAACCCATTTATCAAATGGGATGAAGATACTATACTATTTTTTTTTAATGTTTGTGGTATGGTTGATTAGGAACTAAAAGATGAAGTAGATGAGTGAACCCACCTTTTTAATATTTGTGGTATTGACATTGCTTCGAAACTACAAGATGAATTAGATGAGCGAATTCAAATAAGTAAAGTTATTAGTCAACATAACAATCATGTTATTTGTGTATTATTAGGTCATTGAACTTTTCTATTTTTGCAAACTATCAAAAATGTATTTGTTTCACTAGTGGAAAAATCACTAGGTTGGTGACAAATTCATCATGATTGAAATATTTTTTCAACATGTGAGAACCAATAGAAACATCACATAGAATGGACTAATTAATTACAATTTAGTTTTTCCAAAGCTTTCATGTTGTTGCCTCTGATAATATGATGAAACTATAAGGATTCGGTCAACTACTGAGGGGGGGGGGGTGAATTAGTAGATAGAACATATACTAAACATTCACCAAAATTAATTCCAACTTAAAAACAACTTGCTAAACTAACTAGTTTAGTCACTGTATCAAAAAATGCAACTTCACTATCAAACTTTACTGGTTGATCAAAAACATCAATGATACAATGCAACAAATCTGAAACTCACATACCATTTAACTAAAACATTAAACCACTTCACTTATATTAGTAATAGCTCATTTTAGATCACTTACGATCATCTAAACATATCTAAGTGGATTTACCAGTTAATCATATCAACCATATAGAAACACATCCACAAAATCATTCACCACTTGACACAATGATTTTTCACATGGAAACCCAAATGGGAAAAACCACAATGGGGATGAATACCCATAAGTATTTTGAACTCTTCTCAAGATCGCCCTATTAGGAGACAAGCCTTGTTAGAAGCTTATACAATAATTAGCTGTTAAGAAAAGGTCCGGTTAAGGACCACCCGGTTAAGGGATTGACTACAATACCCTGTTAAAGGCAATACTTTGTTAGGAGTAACCTCAGTCGAGGATTCTAAATCCAAACTAATGAATCACCTGGTTAGAGGATTTAGACATCACCAAGCCTGTTAAAGCTTAGCCGGTTAGGGGATTTAACAGTTGTAATTGTTAGAGAACAACAGGGTCTTAGTGATCTAGAAATAGCACTTCTCTGCTTATTTAACTCCTTTTAAGCTCCTATCTTCCTTCACAACATTCTATAGACACTCCTTTTGGTTCGACAACAATCACACTACCACACTTAACCCAAATTGCCAACACAATTATAAAATAACTCATCGACCTTATAAGCAAATACAATAGGTCGGTAACACATCACAAAATCTAAGATCTCATAGAGATTACAAATATATTGGTTCGAACATGACCATTGGATTACATAGCAATCAACTACACATAGTTCTAGACAACCTTGACCGCTCCTGCATCACCGCTCATCGAATCATATAACTCATCACATGGTTTCCACTTTATATTTTGCACTTGCTCATTCCCAAGATAAACAATTATCTTCACATGCTAAATTCACTTTGAAATTCATCATGTGCATAATGCATATATGCCATAATCATCTCCGATCACTATTCAGTCATACATCATCATAACCAATTCACCAAGCTCCATCAATTAGGGTTTTGCATATCAACTGGTTAGGGTTACTGATTGACCACTCTACTTGAAATACCAATATTGATTTACAACACTGCTTTACTACCGGTTGCATTACTGCATCACTAACAGTTGTAGTACAACTCCATTACCAGTTACTATTGACATGAATGACAAAACTATACTTCATGCAATGTCAACAATCTCCCTCTTTGGCATTGATGGTAATGCAAATATCAATACCACTTGATTGTGATGATTGAGAGTAATGCACATACACAGGTATAGGAACCTTGGTTTATATTTTTCCATGTACTCTCCTTCAACTGTATGTTCATGTCTTCAGCTGGTAACTGGCTAGAGTTCTTCTCCCCCTTTGACAACAATGCCAAAGTGAAAGCAAAACATACAATGTTATACTTAACTGTTCTGCAACTAGTTGCTCCCCCTGTGGAGTAGCTCCACTCAACACCAATCCTTCTTCAAGATTTCCAATAGTCTCCGGGACTGATGTCTTCCAATTTGCTCAATGAATTTCATGTAGGGGTACAACCCCTAGCTTACCTCTAAGATACTCAAATGTCACCTTAGGTAGAGGTTTAGTAAAGATATCTAGAAGCTATTGTTTAGAAGAATCATGCTCTATTGACACATCTTTACTCTTCACTTTCTCTCTCAGAAAAAGATACTTCAGCTCAATATGCTTGGTTCTTGAATGCAACACTAGGTTCTTTGAAATTTTTATTGTACTAGTGTTATCACAGATAATCATTACCCATTTTGAGATTTTCAAATTGAAACCTTCCAAAATGTGTTTCATCTAGAATGCTTGAGTACAATTCATATATGTTGCAACATATTCAATTTCTATAGTTGATTGGGAGATACAACTCTGTTTCTTGCTGCTCCATGACACAAGTCTACCTCTAATAAAAAATGCTCCTCCACTTGTACTCTTCCCGTCATCAACATTGCCTACCTAGTTTGCATTTGTATATACTTTTAAATCAAAGTCTCCTGTGTATGGATACCATAATCCATAATCAATTGTGCCTTTCAAATATCCAAATATTCTTTTAGTTGCTACTATGTATGTCTCCATAGGACTTTTCTAAAATCTGACAACTAATCCAACTGCATGAGCAATATCCGTTCTACTATGAACAACATAATATAGTTTACCTATCATTGACCAGTTCTCCTTTTCATCCACTGATGCAGAATCATCCTCTTTTGATAGTTTACAACCTGTAACCATTGGTGTCCCAACTAGTTTACAATCTCCCATTCTGAAAGTCTTCATTATCTCTTTCACATATTTGGAATGTGTGATAAAAATACCATTCTTCATCTGTTGAATTTGTAAACCTATAAAATAATTTTATCTCTCCCACCAGAGACATCTCAGATTCACTTTTCATCTCATTAGCAAAGTCATCACACATGTCATCATTGCCTCCAAAAATGATATCATCCACAAATACCTCACTAACTAGTATCTTATCTCCTTCAGTCTTGAGATATATATTTTTGTCTTCACTGGTTCTCTGAAAACCTATCTTCACCAAGTGAGAATGTAGTTTTTCATATCATGCTCTTGGTGCTTTCTTTAGTCCATATAGTGCCTTGTGTAGTTTGCATACCATATCCTTTGCTTCAGTCAATGCATAACCATTTGGTTGTTCAATGTAGACTTCCTCTTCCAATATTCCATTTAGAAATATTGAGTTCACATCCATCTAGTATACCTTGAATCCTCTGTATGGTGCAAATGCAAGTAGAGTCCTAACTCCTTCCAATCTTGCCATTGTGCATAACCTTTGCTTACCAATCTAGCTTTATTTCTTAATACTACTCCATCTTCATTTAGTTTATTTCTGAATACCCATTTAATACCTATTATATTCTTGTTCTTCGGTCGTGGTACCAATGTCCATGTATTATTTTTCTCAATCTGGTCAATTTCTTCTTCCATCGCCTTGATCGATTGATCATCTCCAAAAGCTTCCTTTGTTATTCTAGGCTCAATAGTGGAGATCATATAAGAATTCTCTCTTATTCTTCTTCTGGTTAACACACCAGCATCTTTATCTCCAATAATTTGATCATGATTATGATTGAGCCTAATATACCTTGGAATAACATGATCATGGTCTTTAGGTTCTTCTTCTCCACTTTCTTCATCCACTGTAAAATCTACCTGTTTTGGTTGAATTGGTGCTGCAGTATTCATTTCACCAACTTCTGACTTCACCAGTTCTGGTTCCAAAATTAGAATGTATGGTTCATCTTCCTCCTTCTCCTTACTGATTTCTCCCAAAACTTCAGGATACTCATCCACTCGGACATTAGAACTTTCAATGATCTTCTTGTTCCGGTTGTTGTAATATTTATAGGGTTTTCTCTTGGTGGAGTAACCAAGAAATATGCCTTCATCACTCTTAGCATCAAACTTACCAGCATAATCACCTATTTTGATAAAACATTTGCTACCAAAAATCTTAAAGTAACTAACATTAGGTGATCTACCATACCAGTATTCATAAGGGGTTTTATCATTACCTCTTTTAACCAGTATCTGGTTCATTGTGTAAATAGTTGTACAAACAACTTCTCTCCAAAATGTCTTACCTACACCTCTTTCAATTACCATAGTCCTTGCAACTTCAACCGTAGACCGGTTGTTCCTCTCTACAATACCATTCTGCTATAGTGTTCTAGGTGCAATAAGCTACCTCTTAATTCCACTATCTTCACAGTATCTAGTGAATTCCTTTGAAGTAAATTCACCACCTTGATCGGTTCTTAAGCACTTAAGGTTTCTTCCACTTTCTTTTTCAACTAAGGCTCCGAATGCCTTAAACTTGCTAAAAATTCTTGCTTTGTCCTTCAAGAATGTGACCCACATCATTTTTGAGCACTCACCAGTAAAGATCATAAAATACTGACCAGCTTGAATATTACTATTCCTTATTGGTCTGCAGAGGTCGGTATGAACCAAATCTAGCAAATGTTCGACTAAGAAAAATTTACTTTAGAAAGTTGAGTATGTCATCTTCCCTAACTGACATTCCTTGCATAGAGCATTTTGAGGTTTGTCTAACTAAGGAAAACCTCTTACTGATTTGGACTTCCTGACTTTTACAATGTTATCAAAATTTACATGATAGAATCTTCGATGCCAAAGCCAACTATCTTCTACTTTTGCAATTAAAAAATTGTTGACTATAGAATTTAAATCAAACAAGTTACCTCTGGTCTATTTGTCAGTTGCTATCAGTTCACCTTTGCTTCCATAAATCTTGCAGACTCCATTCTTGAATTTCAGTGGGTAACCTTTGTGATTGAGTTGAGCAACACTAAAAAGATTGTGTTTCAGTCCTTCAACCTAGTAGATATCATCGAGACTACTTTTACCATTCAGAGAGATGGATCCCTTTCCTTTCACCATGCACGGGGAGTCATTTCCAAATCTCACCAGACCTCTATCAAACTGCCTCGAAGTAAGAAACTTACTCCGGTCACCGATCATGTGGTGCAAACAACCAGTATCTATAATCCACTCATCTGAACTATCCATGTGAGAGACCAATGCCTTCTGATTTGACATCTCCTCTTGAATAGAAACAAAGAAAATGTCCTCATTTGCATCATCCTCATATTCTTCATCTATATTTCCTCCATCCCACTGCAATGAGACAATCTCTTTTACCTTCTCCATCCTCAGATTCTTCATCTATATCTCCATCTATATTTCCTCCATCCACTCCAATCTCCCGTGTTGAGAAAATGATAAGTTTCCTACACGTGGAGAGGCAAAGGCAAAGACCGTGACAGGTATTGACCTAATGTAATATTCATTCATCGCCATTGTTTTATGTCATATGCACTTATGGTTGCCAGCGCAGCTCCCAAGCTGTGTCTAGTAAACGTTATAATCACATCTTCATCTTTGAAATTATTCAATAACCTTTTCATTTCAACCACAACAATCTCTCTTGCGCTGAGCCTAAATCTTCCGTATCCTTCGTCTATTGAGGTATAACATGTTAAAAACCCCTTCTCTATCCGAACATCAGGTTTGAAAGTAGCTTCGATGTTGGATTCTACATCCACGCAACAACTTTGTCACGCCTACCCAATCTTTTTATCTCATTTGGGTCTGTGCAAACAATAATATATCCCATCCATTTCTTGTCGAAATAGGATTCCATTATTGGCATATATATATTCGGTGACTTGATAACCACGCCCACATTTCACAGATTCCAATCTCTGTCCGAGTGACCTTTTGGAGCTCTTGCAATTCCCATAGTATTGAGAAGACCGACTATTACAAAATGCGTCGTAGCAGTGTTGTGCAAAATTACCATATCTAAGTATTTCTGCTTTAAGGAGCGGATCAATGGGATCGAGAAAGCCCTCCCAGTTATTTGCACCCTGGATATCTTGCCACATATCCCCAATTTGCAGTTGGTCTTTGCATATTCCACCCTCTTTCAGTTCTTTACTTTTTAGAGAGCCATTGCCAAGACCTAATTCAGAATTTACGATAAATTATTAGCTCTGATACTTTTATATCGAATTGAGTTTACAGAAATCTCAACTGTTGAGACGATGGTCAATAGACGTTTAGATTAGCTGATACAAACGCAGAATGGTGTGAAGTATATATATTGAGTATTTTGAATATTAAAACCTACCATTCTTAAATATACTCTTCAACGTACAACTGGGTGACATGTCCTGTGGGATTCAAACCTTCCATTCTCAATGCATATAAACATCCATCTCGCTGACCTTTCATGTTTTTGAGAGACTACGCACACGTCTTTAAAAGTATAACCGTGAACGTTTCTATACTATTTTCCAAATGATATAAAACTAAAACATTTTATTTAAAAAATATAATAGACAAATAGATTAAAACAATGTAATAGATGATTGACCCTTAAAGCTATTACATTTAATATTAAACAAATGGGGTTGTATGATAAGGATAATGTTTTTATATTAATTAGAAATTGTGTTTGATATTCATTGGATAAGTCTTTGTTATTAGTACTTGTCGTTAGGTTAGTACGATTGCAATCGGTTGCACCCAATTTTCATTAACTCGATATTATTCAATTGTTTTTCTGCCAATTAGATCTATGAATTTTTTTTTTCTATCTTTATTTTTTAATTTTTAAATAGTTAGATGCATGATTTTTCAAGTTTTCAAATTACACAAATTATTTTTCTTCAATCTAATTGGCTCAAATAATTTGCTTCTTATTACCAAATTTTCCGGATCCACTTTCCACATGAGTTTGTTTTTTAGGTAAATTTTGAGATCATTAAAATAATATTTAGTATGTTTTAGTGTTCTTTTCAAATCTGTACATAAATCTATAAATTTTTTAAAACTTTATTTTAATTATCTTCATACAATTAGAATAGAAACATTTCATAAATTTGATATATCTTACTACCATGACAAATAAATTTTTCCTTTATTATTGAAACTATAAAACTAATTATATACTAATTGAATGTTAATTTAAAAAATGGATTCTCTAATATTCAATAAGATTACACATATTTATAGATAATATAGATAAGATTAAATGAACTAACTTAAAAAATAATTTAAAACTAATTCAAGTTACATAATCTATACATAATATTTTCCCTAACACTAATGCACATTGAACCTAAACCTAATACTAAATCAAGTTGACCTAATACCCTAAAGTAAACACTAAAATTAAAACTAAATTTTAAAAACCATAAATGAATTGTACAATAACCCTAACCCTAATTGTATAAAAAATTGAATCCCAATATTCAATATAATTAAACACTAAACCAAATTTTATAGTAACTCTAAACTTAATTAAACTCTTAAAAAATTGATTTGATATATAGTTTTTATAAAGATAAATAGCTTTTACAGGACCCTGAAACCCATTGTATTACAGACCAAGGCCAGTGGCCAACTAGACGGAAAAACTAAGCAAAATAGGGGACAAACCCCACACAAACCAAAAGCCAAAAAACAAAAACAACTGAACCAAAAAACAAGGCAAAGCACTCAACTAAGAGAGTCCATCAATTTAGTATTTTTATGAATAATCCTCTTATAAATTTTCTCCAAATCCTCCATGATGAATTTGTAGGTTCCTTGGTCCTGGCTCTGGCTCTTCGTTCTAGTGCAAGGACTCGAGCTAGTCTTCCCACCAGCAGCACTCTGTCCACCATCTGATGTAATTTTTTTCTGCTTTTCCCCCAAGGGAGGGTCATTGACGATGGTCCTAGTTCTATAATCAATCATCATGGAATTAATTTTTTCCAACCCATCAACACTATTGTTCATCTCCTGCCTACTAATTTCCACTAGATTGTTCAGGTTTTCCTTGATCTCACGCACATCCTCTTCCATCTTCTCAATCCTATGCTCTTGGTCAACCTTCATAGTTTCCACATCCTGAGAAATTTTCTTGATCATACTCATGATCTTCTCAGTTTTACTGGGCCAGGGGATTCCGTGAAAGTGTCAACAATTCCTTTAATCCATCTTTTAGGGATCCAATCAACAGTTCTCCTAACTTCTAGTAGCCTCCAATAGGATATTTCCCATCACCCTCTCCTCCTGTATCTCATCTTTATTTTTCTTAATCGCAAACCCCTGTTTCTCATCATTCACCTTAATAGAGATGTCCAACCTAATCTCATGGTCTGGTAATTTAGACCCACCAATTTTGGTTAGTTTCATTTTCTTTTTGGTGGGTGGCTCTAGGTCTTGCATTTTCTATTGCTAGATTTAAGCTTACTAGCCGCCCACCATGGAGGATTGATTTTTTTGCTACTATTAGTTCTTGGGGTCAGCATAAGGTCCCCTTATTTATTTGGTCTATACTTAGGGTCCTCCATATCCTTGATATCATGCCAATCCATGACAATACCAATGTCATCCTCATCCATCTTTGTCTCAAAGACCAACTGCACATCAGGGTTAGAGGAGGAAATGTGGGTTTTATCCTCGGGGGAGGGTTTCACTTCATGAGCTTGGGCATATTCCTTAATCAAAAAGATAAGCCCTTCATGAATCATAAAAGTCAGAAATAGCCTCCTTGCCTGACTTTCTGTCTCTATAGATTTTTTTGCGTTTCATATCCAGACTAGTAAAAGTGGCAACCAGGTTTTCATCCACTTGAATCTCCGCACTAAAGGCAGTGAGTACACCCTTATTCCAACCTTTAAGAAATATTTTCCTAACAATGGCAGAATGACCATGTAGTCTCTCCAAAAAGGGCACCATCCCACCGTCAAATATTTCGTCCAAAACCTCCTTATTCTTTTGCAAATTATCATAGGTTGTGGGTTCAAACCTATTATTTTCCCCTCCCATTCTCTAGCTTGAGAAAATTAGAGACTCCAAAAAAACCAAGAGGAAAGCAAACCAGAAATAGGGCAAACTGAAAGTTCTAAAACTTCTCAATGTGGTAATAATTTGAAAAACCACCCCAACGAATCCCATCCCATCATAATATTTCATCATAAATTTCATTGGCAAGGCCGAAGATTTTGACATCATTTCTTTCCAGGTCACATAGAGTTTGCAGGAAGGTTTCCTCTCCTCGCTACCATTTACCTACCACATTACCCACCTCTAGGTTGGCCAAATGATTCGCCAGTTTGTTTCCTTCCTGGAAAATGTGTGAGATCTTGAAATCCTGCAGGCTGGCTATCATATCAAGACAATCCTTGATTAAGTTTTAAATAGTCTAGCTAGGCATCGTACATCCCTTAATTTATTTAACAATGTTAAGCGAGTCACTTTCTAGCTAGACCTATTTGAACCCCTGCTTACTCGCCATGTGTAGACCTATGTAGGTGGCGGCAGCCATCGCAAAATGGTTAGTCTGGGTGGCCAAAGGGAGTGCCACCATAGAGACCAGAATATTCAAATGGTTCCTCGCCACTTTCCCATAGCTAGCGGGTCCAGGATTTCCTTTGGCTGCCCCATCAATATTAATTTTGATCCACCCTAGAAGAGGCATATTCCAAGAAAAATTCTCTCTACTATGTTTGATTTTATAAATAGGAATAGATATATTCCAACATATCTTCCACAGCTTGATAGTATCCCATTCCTCTTGGCTAGAATCAAGAGGAGGATCATCTTTCCTACCAGGACAGTAATTAAGAATATTTTTGTTAATAGCATTCCTTATTCTAATAGCCACCACAAGAGCAGTGTACTCCATATCTTTGAAAACCCTATTATTCTTTTCCTTCCACAAACCCCAAGCAATATAAGGTAGGGATAAGTTCCATAGAATACCAATCACATGGTTTTCATAAGGGCACTTCCACTCGAACCAGAAGTTCTGAATAGAAATAGGGGGGACACAAATAATATTCCATGGGTTGAAAAAGAAGGCCCAAATGTCATTAGCATAGGAGCAATGTATGAGAAAATGATCAACATTATCGACTTCTTCTTTACATAAAAACCATATATTAGTGATGGGGATCCCACGTTTACAAAGATTATCAATGGTAGAGATCATCTTTTACATGAATGACCAAAAGAAGATATTAACTTTATGAATTAAGAGTTTATTCCAAACTCTAGCCCAAAAGGGGGGAGGAGAAACAGACCCGATGATGATTCTAAAAGCATCTGCCACCAAAAACCTCCCCGAGGTAGAACCATTCCAAATAACCACATCTTCCACTAGAGAGGATGGAATGATGATCAGGTTTAGCCAAGAAAACAAAGGAGATAGAGAAGCATCCAAGGTTCTGAGGTCCACCCAAACTCCATTACTGATATAATCTGCAACCCAAGTTCCAATCGAATTAATGCATTTCTCTTTAAATTGTGAATCCCATACTAATTCAGACAAACGTCCCTCTCCTGTCCACCAATCATCCCAAAACCTTATATTTCTACCATTTCCGAGAACCCATAAGATTCCTTGAAAAATAATGGAAGAGAATCTGAAGAAATTATTCCAAAGACTAGAGACAAAAGTCAGGAGGGAATAATTTTCCATCATTCTTTGGAAACCTTGAATTTAGTATTTTTCCATGAAAATATCAATCCATTCATTGTTCTCTTTTAAACATCTTCATAGTTGCTTATCCATTAAAGATATTTTAAAGTCTCTCAGATATCTAATATCCAGGCCTCCCTATTTCTAGGAAAACAAACTTGATCCTAGGCGACCAAATGAAGCCTACTCTTGGATTCAGAACCCGACCAAAGGAAGTGCTTGTGTATACTTTCCATTCTATCAGCAAATTTGGTCGGGATTTTAAACAAGCTCATAGGATAGATGAGAAGGTTTTGATGCGATGCCTTAATTAATTGAAGTTTACCCGCTTTGCTTAACAAGGCTCCTTTCCGACCAGCCAACTTCCTTTGAAATATATCAATCAAACTAGACCAGAAGGAGTCTGGGGCAGGTCCCACACACAAGGGCTGACCCAAATATGAATAAGGGAGAACACCCATCTTACAGCCCAAAATATTATTGATACTATTTATTGCTTACATAAATTTATAAAAGCAATAGCTTTACTAAGCCTCTCATTTATTTACTACATTTATATGTTCTAGTTTGATTGGATTCTTAGATTAAACCTATTCATTAATTATAATTAATACAATATCAGTTATTAATCTCTTCTATTTGGTAATTGTTTGAAAAAAAACAAATTTGATTACTATTACAAATATACACGACAAGTACTCGCCACTACGTGCTACTTGTTTTGGATGAAATTGTATTTGGTTAATTTTCTAATTGATTATTATGATTAGTATATATTTTTGTTATGAAAATAGTAAACCTAGAGAGGCCTAGAACTTTACATATCCACAACAAAAGGTGATAGAACCAAGGGCTCACGAATAGTGAGAACCCATGAACGAAATCCTACTGCCTAAAAAAGGAACCCAACAGTAACCACTAACACTAGCAAACCCAAAAACTAGAACCAGACACCACACACAACAAGCCAAAGCAACAAACAAACAAAAATGCTAATTTATTTTATTTGATACACTTTAGGTGCTCAGAAGGATTTAGATATCTTTTGGTAACTTTTATTTCTAGAATTTTGCTTAAAGGAATTTCTTTGACTAATTTTCTAAGTCAATTGATAAATTGACACTTTTTTGATGACTATTTTCTCACCATCTTAGAGGATTAAGGTAACGTGAAAAAAATCCTTTAAAAAACTAAATATATTTTTAAAATCATTAGGTTTGAATTTTTAATGAAAACAAAATAAATATAATGGGAATTGATTTTCTCTTTTAAGTGTGGAGCTATATTGATCATCAAGACATTTTTAGGTTCTTGATCTCATTAATTTCATTTTCAAAGAATTCAAGTTCTTTTTATGGTAGGTGTTTATCTAGAAAATAATTTTAAAATAACATACTTAATTAGCAAGTCTTCTTTTCTGTAAAAAAATATAAGTTTATACAAATAATTTGGCAACTACTCGTTATGCTACTCCACTTGTTATGTTAATTCTAAAACTTCTTAGGGAAATTTTTAATACTTTCTCTAAGAATGATTTATGTTTCTAACAAGTATCAAGTGAAGTAGTAATTTTTTTTATCTCCCTAAAAATCCTAGAGAGTTAAGCTTGATATTTATTCAATAATAAGTTTTATCCTTGTATACATAGTAGAGATTTTTGAAATCGAGAAGGAATATAAAATATCGATGTATCACTACACCTCAAAAATTACAATGTAAAATATTAGAACCTAGGAATGGATGCATATCAAAAAATTTCTAAACATGGTTGAGCTTTCTCATATCTTATAGTGATATTGTGTAAACCCAACCTTATATTGGATTTATCTATAATTCAAGTGGACTGTACTTTTATTAAATACTTTTCTAATGATACCCCATAATTTAATCATGCTTTAAATATCCCTAAAATTTCTAGAAAACTCTATGTTTTGAAGCCACACTAGTACATTAGGAGCGGTTTTCCGATGACCTATGGGATTTGTTTTGTTTTGTCAGATTAATTTGGCTTTTTTTTCAAAATTTACCTCATGTTCATCAGAATTCCGACGTGTTAAAATTTTACGTTGGAATTTGGATGAAAAACTAACGAAAATTTCCAATTGGCTATGGGATTTATTTTGCTTTGTCAGATTAAATTTTTTTTTTAAAAGTATACCCTGTGTTGATAGGAATTCGAACATGTTGAAGTTTCACGTTGGCATCCCAACGAACACAGATTTTTCCTATTGATCGGCATATGTTGGTCTGATGATTTTCACAGCCTCTTGATTTCTTCATACTCATCGGGATAACATAAGCCAATGACCTCTCTTCATAGCCTCTTGATTTCTTCTTACTCATCGGGATAACCTTTGCCAATGTGTTTTACTTCTGTCAGTGTCGAATGTGATAATTCTTACAGATAGCATCATCGGCTATCAACAATACAAGATTTCTCCATTGTCGCTAGTTTGTGTTCTACCGATGGACTTCATCAGTGTATTCTATCCTAATCACATGCTTCTACTTGTGTGTTACCATCAAGTTGAATTTTGTTGATCATACACATTTCATATTTCATGTCAAAATTTCGACGAACATGTGGTATTTTAAAAAAAAAAGTAATTACATGCCCTGGTTATACATGGGCTTAGGGTGCAAAAATTGGGAGGAAGTGGGCACAATTGCTGCAGATAGATGCTTGGTAGCAACTATACAAGAGGTTGGTCCTTTCATTCTTGTCATCAATATTTTTTGCAAGTTTCTTTGCTTTCCTTGCATTCTCTTGTTCACTTTATTTAATGGTATCGACTTTTGCAAAATATTAATGCTCAACCTCCTTAACCTCTCCAATCTGTGACTACCAGTTATAAAGACAAGTTGTTGGACATACCGATCTCCCTAGTTATGATTCACTATCTTTTCGTCATCAAAATATTTAGTTCTTAAAAATATTTAATATCATCTGAGATTAATCCATCACAAGGAAGTCCATACATCCGATAAATTGTCTTTACTATCCATTCCTCAAATTTGATATAATTTGATCTTATGTAACAAGAATCCCAAATAGATGTCCACAATTAAACAAGTTCCTCCTCCCCTTGGTTGTTTCTGACGTTAAGCCTCAATTTCTCAAGCAACATACCCATAAAATGTCTATATAAAAAGATTAAATGAGTCAATAATGAGTAAAACTTAAAATTAGGTCAATTATTACGGCACAATTGTTGCAGATAGATGCTCGGTAGCAACTGTACAAGAGGTTGGTCCTTTCATTCTTGTCATCAAGATTTTTTTGCATGTTCCTTTTCTTTTCTTGCATTCTCTTGTTTGCTTTGTTTAATGTATCCGCTTTGGCAAATTATGGATCCTCAACCTCCTTAACCTCTCCATTCTGTGGCTACTAGTTATAAAGACAAGTCACTTCATAGCTTCTATATGGGTCAATAATTATTTGCGACTGTAAACCCTTCCAACCCTCAAAATACCCCTTTGTATGGAAGCAACTTTTCTAGGTAAAAGGCCAGCTACAAATTATAGAGGAGAAAACATCCATTCATGTGATGCTGCTAGGTTTATATCAACACCAACTTGGTTGGTTACTATAACCATTACCTGTTCAACAACTTCATACATTTCATCTGGACTAAGGAAATGTTCCAGTGAGTGAAGCTTCAATGATAATATCTCTTTGTCAAGACCATATAATGTTGCAACCATGGCCAATGGATTCAGAAGATACTAACAACGAGCCACAACACTCATCACAATCACATAAATTTTTCCCTACACATTGAATTCATCATCATAGAACAAAAGGTGAAATGAGTCCTAATGGATATTGGTTCTATCATGCATAATCGTTTTGAGTTGGAGGCTTGAAATATGAATAATTTATCTCATTTTATTTGTTAGTTGTGTATTTTGTTATGTGTTAATAGAAATCTAGGTAATGTATAGAACTTTAAAAGAGAGTAGAATCTAATCAAACACTATATTTCATTTGATGTTATCAATAATTTTAACTAGTTTTCTTCATAATGTTTATCTTGTATAGTTTATCTTAATATTATCTTTCTTGTATCCTATAGCAAGTTTGGAAGAATTATCATAACTTTCATTTGAACCGTTGGATCTTTCTATAAATTGGAGGATAAGTTTGTAACAATTATATCAAGAGACTGACTAGAGCGATTGGCTTCATTAAAAGGTAAGGGTATCCTTTGTCATGTTTGTCTTCCTTAAAGTATGATTGGTGTCTATTATGTTTTTTAGAGTATTTGGGTATTTACTTGATTAATTAAACATTATTTGTTTAATTATTTAAGTTCCCTTTATCTCTTTTACACTTAAGCTAACTTTACGTGCATATAATTAATTGTTTTAATTAATTATTATGTACAAACCTAGGTTTTCCCTTTTAGGGTTTCTTGACCTATTAAAGGTTGAGTTCTTTCTTTTCATTATATGAAGAAGGATTATTATTGTTAATACATTTTGGAGATTATTGAGCTCTCATCTTTTGGAGCATATTTTTCCTGTGTATTCTTTCCTTCTGTGATTTGCTTCATTGCTTCTCCTTGTAATAGGTTTTTTAGCTTGCAGAGATTATTTGGGCTCCTGTGGTGTTGTATTTTCTCAACTCCTATAAAGTTGTTGTCTTGTAAGGGTGTTTTGAAGATTCAGAAGAGACTTTTGATGGGTATTAATCCCATTGTTGTCAAGTATGCCTGATTGGAATTGAATGTTTCCAAGGTTTATGTGCATTAGAGGAAAAATGATTCCTGAGATTGTCACTTCAATTAAATAATTATTGAAAACTTTGAATTGCTTGCTTGTAAATGAATTCTTTAAATAAAAGGTTACTTTATTATAAGTATGATTTCCTAATTGAGATTTCTCTAAAAACACCTGATTAAATTATCTTCAAACAATAGTAGACTAGTGCCTTCACCCCTGACATAACGTTGCAGTTAGTCTTACTGAATTAACTTTTCTCTGAGAGACCAATAAGATAGAATGAAGCTTGACATCCAATCCTTCAAAATGATAATCAAACTAAAACTTAACCCAAACTATAATAATATAAGATAGCACATTTAAACAATATAAATGAATAGATTTATCATAGGGAACTAATCAAACAATCAAAAAGATAAATGCCTTCAGAGATGAAAAACACTTGATCTTTGTATTGAAATAAAGATAAGATAATCAACTAATTCCATATAGCACAATGTATTTTCACCAGTTTGGAATTGTTTAGATTAGAACCTCGGAGACAATCTTATTAAACTTCCTCTTTAAAACAAGACCATCACTTCAAAGGCATCTACATTAATTATAATTAAAATGTAATGTTGTCATTAGTCTTACTGAATTTAACTTCTCTCTAAAAGACCAACAAGCCAGCATGAAGTTTAGCAAACAATCCTTCAAAGTGATATTCAAACTGAAACCTAATTCAAATTATAATAACATGAGATAGAACATTGAAACAATCTAACTGAATAGATTTATCATAGGGAACTAATCAAACAATTGAAAATATAGATACCATCAGAGATGCATAACATGTGATCTTTGTATTGAAATAAGTAAATTGGCTTCGGTACAATGTAATTTGTCATTCGCCAATTTTGGCATTTCTAGAAAATAAACTTCAAAAGGACTTGCATAAAATATGTCTTGAAGATAATGATCATGAATGTCTTCTCATCAAAAAGATCCCCTATAAATAGAAGACGATTCTGTTCCAAAATGAAAGGGCATACCCTCTCATTTGGAATTAAACTAACTAAGACTTAAACTCCTAACTAAAAGCTAAATGACTAAAACTAACTTAACTCCTAGACATATTACATAAAAGCATTGAAGATAACATTTTCAAATATTTGAAAACAATTTCAATCCCCAAGTATCTCGCCACATTTTTGAATATGCTCCAAGTACTTTTCTGATTTGTAGGTGTCTGCATCATGGATCAGGTCCTTGAGAACGATCTCCCATGTGATGAATTATTTCATTTGTATAATTGTTTCCTTCAAATCAATTCCATCCGATCGGGCAACATTAAGGGAAATACTAAGTAGATTTTGGCATTCTTAAATCCACTTATCTATATCCTTGATTTCTCCCCTCTGATCATTTAGTGTTGGGATACCATGCTGGACTATGTCTTTACATTTATCATATTCAATTTGTAACTTTGCATCAAATTTTCCATGTTTTGCAAGCAGCCTTTTGATCTTCTCAATTTATTTAGCATTTGTCCCTTCCAAAGTATTGTCATGTAGTATGGTTCCGAATCTATTCTTTATCCTATTATGTGATATATAATTGTCCATATTCTTTTGAAAAATAACCTAGAACTCTTCCAAATATCCTTTCAAATTTTCAAATCTTTTATTTAGTAGAAAAGAGGCAGTATCAACTCTTACATTCTGCATTTGTTTAAGAATTCTCCAATTTTCTTGTTGCGGCTCTTCACATTTCTTTTTCTATTTTGAATTATCAGGGGAAAGTATAATTGGTATAGATTGTCCACTTCTTCTTATAGTTTCCTCATACAATCCTTTGTATTGATCTCTTTCCCTTAGTGTTCTAATTATTTGTGCTTTGTTAAACTTTGAAATGTCGACTCCAATGTCTACTGAAACAATGGGATCAATTTCCCCAACTTTCAATTTTATCATATAGCCAAATGCTTTATCCACATCAATAATTTTAGGCCTTTTATTCGGAGGATACAATGCCCATAGCAGTAAGGCTTCCTCATCTTGGTCAAACCGGGATCCAATAAACACATCATTTACTCCTTGAATGTCCAATTTAAAATTCTTGTTGTCAGAGTGTAATAGACTATCAAAAATAAAAGATGCACTCAAATCCCATCTTGGAAACAAAATTACTCTGGCTTTTGGAAGTAATTGCGTCCCTTTTTGGGGTCATTGTAACCAACTCTTCTTCTATATCCTCCTTTAACCTTTTCAACAAGTCTGCCTCATTTTCAGGTGTTATATGTGGGAAAGATTTCCTCAACCTTTTGCCTTTGAAATTATAGAGAAAAGATTTAAATTCTTTAGATTTCACAAATACATCATCTGCTACAAAAGAAGAATGTTCTTCTAACCTTGAGTATGCATGAATCTCCATCTTAGTCACAATTCTCTCATTTTCATTTGGTTCTTCTTCTTGTTCCTTGGCTCGATATCTAGAAACACCTTCATGGTCATCTGGTTCACTTGCTGACATTTCTTCTTATGTCTCCATTTCAATGAACCATTGTTTCTTTTCTTCCAGCTCTCTATTCAAATTATGAATTACCTCTTGTGCTTCTACATCTTCCATATTTCTGAAGATGTCTTCTACTTCCAAACTCAAGTGCAAATAACCTCCTAGATTATGTATTTTCTTATAGGAGTTGATGTACTCCTCCAGATCATAATTTTTTCTTGGAATATATGTTCAAATAGATTATACTCCTCCATTAAATTTATGTCAATTATTTCATATGCCTTTCTCAAAACAATAGTGAAATCTCCAACACTAAGAATTCTAGGCAAGAAAGTCTTCTTATGTTGATCTAGAAAGTATGGGCTTCCTTCAAATCTATATTTTGGTAACATATATGGGTTTCCTTCAAATCCATAGATCCTAAAACAAGGAAAGTTCTTGTGTACGTACCAATCTCCCCAGTTACGATTCATAGTTTTACTATTATCAAAATCTTTAGGCATTAAAAATACCTTAATCTCATTTGAAATTGATCCATCACAAGGAAATTCGTACATCCTATATAATGGTTTCACTATCAACTCTTCAAAATTTATGTAGTTTGATCTTACATAATGAGAGTCCCAAATAGAAGTCCATAATTGAACTGGTTGTTCCTCCCCTTCCGTATTTTTGATAATAAGCACTAACTCCTCAGGCCACATACACCTGAAACATCCATTAAACAATACTAAATCCAACGACAATGAATAAAACTTGAAATTAGGGATTTTGTTATCCATAAGGTTCAGGAAACCCTCATGTAATTTTTCTACCAAATAAGAGGCATAACCAAATAGTCTAGGCTCATAAATTTGGATATCTGAGGCTAAGACTAACAACCCAGTACTCATTAGATTAGGAACTTCAACTCCTCCTAACTGCCCACAAGACATATAAGTATATTATAGGTAATGTCTGAATAACTCAATGTTGAATGGTTGGCGGTCCTATTTTGTTAGTATACTTGCTTCCTTCTTATGGATAGCTAACTTCCACCCAGTATATGTTGTATCCATTTTGAGGTATTCTTCTTCCAATTTTCTGAAATACAAGGGTTTATCAGGGTTGAGATCTAGGTTAAATACTTCATTCAGTGTAGCAACAGAAAACCTAATAAAGGTATCTCCATTGGGAGTTTGAATATACCTCCCCATAGAATTATAGTTTTTGACTAGGGTTTCTAGCAATTTCCAACTTATAAACACATTTGGGACAATTAGCTTACCTAAATTTGTCTTCCATGGGTTACACAGTGGCATTTTTGTGTCTTTCTTAGGTAGTGAAAGAGGAACAATTTGTATCCTCTGTTGGTATTATACACTCAGATGAGAAAGGTGGATGTTGTCATTGATGGCAAAAAAGTTCCATGGGTTCAACCAGCTATAGACTTCACCTATCGGCACCGATAGATACAACAAGTCTTATTCACACCAGCATCCGGTTTACACTGACAAAAGATTATACCGGCATTCCAGGACAACTTGATAATAAGTTTTGTATATGCGAAATAAATAGTAATGTAAATTATAATTCTATGGCCGACATGTTGTATTGTAAAGACTCATATATTTATGAGTTCTTGTAGGTCATTTAGAAAAGAAAGGAAGTAGTAATATGAGATAAGATAGGATATGATAGCGAACAATTGTATATGCATTTTTGATGTGTTTATTTTGGAGCGAATAAGAAGCAGAGAAGAGCGAAGACTATTATGTATAAGCAAGATCATTTGACAGCATATCAGCTAGGGTTTTTGGTAGAGGCAGAACCGGTATCAGACAAAGAATACTAGAGAACTCATCCAACATTTTGATGCAAGTTGTAAGAGTTCATTTTATGTTTTCATCGGTGTGATGCTGTAGTTAGTGAGATTCCACTTTTGTTGTTGAGTAGTTAGGTCAAGGCAGTTGGCTTTCCTACATGTGTAGGCCCCCTTTGTACTAAGTAATATTTATTCATATGACCAGTGATTAAATATTGTGGGTCACAAATCCCACTAAGGTTTTTCCCTTACTGGGTTTCTTCACCAAAATATTTGTGTTATGGTGTGCATTGATGCTAATTCCTTTGTTTCTCTTTACTGCATTATTGTTTGCTTACTGGAATGTTAATATCAGTTACAAAATTGTAAATAAGTTTAAATCTTTCATTAACCAGTCAAACAATTATTCACCTCCCCCCCCTCTTAGTTTCTTTGGGATTAATCAATTATCTAGCAATTGGTATAAGAGCATGGTCCTCTATTTGCAGAAGCCTAACAACTTGAGGAAGATTATGTAAGCGACACCCATGGAAAGTTTTAGATAACAGTTGGAAGCGACTCTTGAAGATTTTGATGCAGAAAAATTAAAAAATATCAAACTGGAAGAAGAACTCAGATCTGCTCAAGAATTCATCAAAGCACTTCAAGAAAACCTGGTCATGGCACAATGTAAAAGAAAAGAATTACATGAGAAACTATGAAAACAAGATGATGAAGAAAAAGAAACTCTCAGAGATATTGCAGAGAAATTGAGAAAAGAGAACAATAACATGAAGAATGAGATGCAAGACTTAACCATGAGACTATGTAAGGATATTTAAGATAGAAAGAATAATCAGGAGGATTTGACCAGATGACTTAACGAAAGATCAGATGAATCTATAAGGCTTAGTCATGAAAATGATATACTTAAAATAGAATTGATTCAAATGCAACATGACAAAGAGGAACTTATGAGACAAGTTAGCACTCTAGAAAGTGAGTTGGTCACTACAAATGAATACAAAGAAAAATTCAAAAAGAGCTCAGCCAAGCTTGATGATATGTTGAAAAATAAAAGACCTGATAAAGATGCAGTTGGACTTGGATTTGAACATGGAGAAAGCTTTGGAACTGCAAATAATCATGATCAAAGCAAACCGGTAAGGAAAGCTAATGATTATAAATTCAATGGAAAATGTTTTAACTGCAACAAATTTGGTCATAGAGAAAATCAATGGAGATATAGGAATAATCAGAATATAACTAATTTACTGGTCAATGTTCCAAATACAATAAATATGGTCATCAATCAAATGATTGCAGAATGAATGTCAAATTCTACACTTTTGGTAGACTTGGACATCTATCTAATCAATGCAAAACTCAAACTGGGCAAGGTTATGGAAAAGATATTCAAAGAAAAAATGTAACCTGTTATGCATGCAACAAGATTGGGGATATTGCAAGATTTTGGAGAAGCAAGAATGTAGCAACAAACAACAGAGGATCTAATGACAAAGGCAAATAAAAGGAGAATGAAATCAAGAAATAATTCTCTAAACGATGGGTCAAGAAGATAGATCAAAGAAATGATGAATCTGGCTTTGCACTGATAGGAAATTCTTCATCTAACTAAGGAATAATCCTTAGGGGTAACCTATAACTAATTGAAGATCATGCATTTTTTCCCCTCAGATGATGGTAAGAAGTCATAATCCTTCTTTACCGACACATATGTTGAGTTACAATGGAAATTCACTTAACCGGCGAAGCATTTAATGCGGTTGTTAGTTAACATTTAGGCTATAAAGAATTAAAATTTCTCATTTTGACTCACCAAGCATTCGAAGAGCACAAAAGTAGGGCACTGGCATTGAAATAGAGAAGCAACAAAGATTTTCTATGGCATCTAAGGTTTTCACTTGCATTCGACAAAAAAAAGGTATTTATTTTGTGTCATGGCTTCTTCATCTTCCATTCATGAATTCATAGCAAACCCTATTATTGTGGAGAATATCAAACATTCTAGGCCAGTTTTTATGATAATTCCTAAGATAGCTAAGATGGACGACTCTATTGGAGCATTTTCAAAAATTCCAAAGGGAGTCACATTCGCAAAAGACCCTAGGACATACATTCATTGTAATATTGAAGATTTTTGGTCTGAGGAGATAAAGAACATGTTTATGAAAGTCATCACAAACAACCAAGGTGTAATCAAATCTGAACATAAGATTGTGGAAGATTTAGGGTTAGTAGACATCCTTTATATGCCTTAATTCAAAGATGAAATTGTTCGATATATTCTAACTAGAGTTCACGGTGAATTCTTATGGTTTGACTCCATCTTCAAAATCACCAAGCAATCTATTAAAGTTGTTACAAGTTTACCCTCTATCGGCACAAGGCCTAAGAAGAAGAAAAATATTCCAAACAAATCACTCAGGGTAAGTGACATAAATGATGACAATGTTAAATATGGTAGTATGGTTATTGGATACAAGTTTGCACATACAAATAGGTTAAATTATGTTTCCAGTCTATGCATTCACAATGCTTATGAAATGGTAAAGAATAATGTAAAAATTGATCTTTGTGAATGGTTAAAAAATGAATTGATAGATAACTTGGACAAAATCAAGGGTGATAAAAAGGGAACATTCAAATTTGGGAATTTAATTGTATGTTTGATGCTATACTTCTCAAAGGAGATTCCCAACATAGGTCATAGAGATTTTGCCTATGATATTTTTGTTGGAAAACAAATTAAGGAGGCAATTTCCGACATGGGTCTAGAAGGAAACAAGAAGGTAAAGGAATACTTCAAAAACTTTCAAGCAAGAATGAGGCAAAGGGAAAGAATCCTTAGAGTATTATTCATAAGTACAACAAATTGATATGCTTTGTTATAAAGAGAGATGAAATATGGATGGAGGTTATCACACCTAGAACTGTTTGGGTAAAAGAAATGGGATATGAAGTGGACACTAACATTCTAGACCTATGCCAAGAGACTTCTAGATGCCCCACCAGAACCTACTAAGAATATCTTTGGCACTGCTAAAACCATCGAGAAAGATGTTGCTATTCAGAAGAAAAGAAAGAAAAGGGATAAAACATTGAAATATGCTACAAAATTTGTCGAAGATGTTACCAAGGGATTATTAAAACTTGAACAATTGAGTGATGTTGCTGCAAGCATAAAAGAAATAAAGTCTAACCAGCAACTGGTAACACATGTTTCTCCTATTGTTACCTCATCTGAGACTGATAGTGACAAAGCTGCGAAATTTAAACGGGTGGATAGGAAGAAGAGAAAATATCCACCCACACCTACTCTGTCACCTAAGAAGACAAGGACACTTAGAAAGAAAGAATAGGTTGTGAGAGAGCCTAGCGGTCCAATGGAGAAGATTACATAGAAGCAACCGACACCAAAGAAATCTGATACACTTTCCCCGATAGAGCTCGTTAACGAAATAACTCAGGATGGTAATATTAGCAATGTAAACTTGAGGCAAAAAGAATGTCCACCATGGAATTAGACAAGAAATTGAAGGTTGAAGTACTATTTGTTGTTCATCCAGCTAAGTCTAGACAAGAAATAAATGAATTGATAGAAGAAGCTAATAGAACTCTTTTTGTAAGTGGTCACGGGCAAGTAAGCCTCATGGCCGACAAGATAAAGAAAATCGCAGATGAGAAAACAGACAAATGGGATATTTTCAATGTGGACAAAGAGAAAAGAGAAGAAAAAGAAAGACAAAAAATTGACAAATCTTTTACTCAGGTATATCAAAAAGGAGATAAAGGGAAGAATAAAGTTGGCAGTGTTCCTAACTTAAAAATAAAAGATAACTCCAGCTCAGGACACCCCAGCGGCAACAATAGAGGCATAGGTAAAATTACAAAATCATCCTGCAAAAAAGGAATTAGAGGAAGAAAAAGAAACAAATGTCGTTGATCCCGAGTCAAACATTCTATTCACAATGAAGGTTGATACTCAAGACATCAACATTACATTGGATGATACCTCTATTCCAGATATTTGTAAGGACCATCCCACTGAGACTTCTTTAAATGTTGATATTGATAAAATAACTATTGATGATGCAAATAAAGCTATAGATAAAGAAAATTTTAAGGAGAAGAAATTTGAATCTGTAAATATTGAGATTTCTGACTCACCAGTAAAGGCAGTTGACACTCAGCAGAATATAAGTAATGATAAAGACATCGATGTTGAGATACCAGTAGATAAAGCACAAGAACATACATCATCTAAAATGGTAAAGGATAAGAATGAGAATAAGGAAGAGAAAGATATTAAGATAACTAAACAAAAAATAGAGGATGGGTCAAAGAAATTAGGAGAAGAGAAGAAAGATAATGCAGAACCTAGCACCTCACCCAGTACTTCTATTTTGGATTTCAGACCAACATCTGTCACAGAAGTATTATTGGATTTTATAAATAAAATAATAGAGTGTAATGTCTTACCATTTAAGGCTATCGATGATTCTCTACCGATTTTGCAGATGATTGCACTGGAGTGCAAGGTAGATCATATTGTTGGCTTGATAGGTAAATTGGACACATTGTCCAAATTCATTTCTACTAACATTCAATCATTAGACAAAATAAATGAGGGGACTATTCAAGAAAAAGTTGATAAAGAAAAGGAGGTATTTTTTGGAAAAACAATAAAGGAATGTACTCGGTAGATTGATACACTGCTATCAACATTAAATTATACCATTTTGTAGTATAAGGAATTATACCGGGAAGCTTGTAAACCACATCAACTAACAGAACGTATTGATGATTAGATTAGAAAAACTCAAAAGGAAATTGATGATATTGCAGATAATGTAATTGGTTCTTCGAAACTAACATCAGTCATAGAACAGGAGATGGCTATACATGAGGAGAAAATTGAAAACCTGGAAAAAGAAAAGGCAAGACTAAAAATGAAAACTAGGGAGTTGAAGAATAAGCTTGGTCAAAGATTGGACAATCTAATCACTCACCGAAATGCACTATCAAAGGATACAATTTGAGGAGATAGATCATCGAAACAAAAAATGCACTATCTTACCAGAATGATCAGACAAATAGAAACAAAAATTACCGACAGTACAAAGTTCATGCAGGGTCTGAACTTAGTTCTTGCAGATATTTTTCAAGTTGTACACAACAGACTTTAGGGTTCTAAGTAATTTGTTGAATTGTTTTTGGAAATGTTTTGACATCCTTTGTCATTGAAGTCAAAGGGGGAGTGGTATAGTGAGAAAAATGTACTGAGTAAGGCATCGAATAAAGTATGCAGAAGATGAACAGATGCTCAGGGGGAGCACTCACAGTTTTGGATTCACATTTTTTGATTTTTCTCATGAGTGTTGCCATCAATGCCAAAGGGGGAGGTTGTTGGCATTATACACTTAGATGAGAAAGGTGGATCTTGTCATTGATGGCAACAAGGTTCCATAGGTTCAACCAGCCATAGACTTCACCTACCGGCACTGACAGATACAAAAAGGTTTATTCACACCGGCATCTAGTCTACACTGACATAAGATTATATCGGCTTCCAAGGCCGACTTGACAATAAGTATTGTATATGCGAAATAAATTGTAATGTAAATTATAATTGTATGGATGACATGTTGTATTGTAAAGACTCATATATTTATGAGTTCTTGTAGGTCATTTAGCAAAGAAAGGAAGCGATAATATGAGATAAGATAGGATATGAGAACGAATAATTCTATATGCATTTTGATGTGTTTATTTTGGAGCGAATAAGAAGCAGAGCAGAGCGAAGACTATTCCTTATAAGCAAAATCATTTGATAGCATACAGGCTAGGGTTTTTGGGAGAGGCAGAACCGGTATTAGACATAGCATAATAGAAAACTCATCCAACATTTTTATGCAAGTTGTAAGAGTTCATTTTATGTTTTCATCAGTGTGATGTTGTAGTCAGTGAGACTCCACTTTTGTTGTTGAGCAGTGAGCTCTAGGCAATTGGCCTTCCTGCATGTGGAGGACCCTTTTGTACTAAGTAATATTTATTCATATGGCTAGTGAGTAAATATTGTGGGTCACAAATCCCATCGAGGTTTTTCCCTTATCGGGTTTGCTCGCCAAAATATTTGTGTTATGGTGTGCATTGATATTGATTCCTTTGTTTCTCTTTACTGCATTATTGTTTTCTTACCGACATTTTAATCTCAGTTACAAAATTGTAAATAAGTTTAAATATTTCATTAATCAGTCACACTGATTCACCCCTCCCTCTTAGTGTCTTTGGGATTAATCAATTATCCAACATCCTCTCACTTTTGTCCACACATCTCCGACATTTTTGTATTTATTTTCCAATTGGTCCCTCCCCGACAAATGATATTTTAATCTTCTAGACTTAGGGCCTAGTGCTTGCATTTGTTGTATTATATCTTGGTTCATTCTTCGAATTTAGGCTTCCCCTTCTTTCTTATATTTCTTAGCCCTAGATTTAGAGCTTTTTGTCGCTCTTTTCTTTCCTGTGGAACTTGAAACCTCCATTTTTGCAATCAAGTTTTTTTCCTCTAACTCTTAAGAATTGAATTCTCTATTCTATAAATTGCTTTGTTGTATAAAAATTATGTCAAGCTTGATTATATGCCCAATACATCCGCATATAGCTTTGTAATGATGATCCTCTCATAAATCTACCTCCTGTGAACCATAAATCTACCTAATGCAAGAATTTAATAAAATCTCACTATTTTAGTTTTAAATTTTGATTTGACAATGGCTTATAGGCCTATGTCTCTCCAATGAAACTTCATCTTTGGTGCCATTAGCAAAATCCCTTTTCCTTTTAAAAACTTTATCTTTCCTCTTGGGGTAAAATAAGTCGATGACACTCCTTTTGCTTTATCGGTATATGTCAACCTGATACTATCCTTGGGCATCGAGGTAACTTCAAATGTGTCATGGCGACAAGCATAGTTTTCTTGATGACTATTTCCTTCAGCATAAATTTTCCCGCTACATCGTGTTCCATCGACATAATCTTTCTCGATGATATTATGACAAATCACTTCATCAAGCATTGGGGACACTCAAAATGACACATCCCAACTCCTTTGGCTATGCCGATGATCTTTGTTTGTTATACCCTTCACTAATGCACTTTTATCCTTGGTTGTGTTCATCGAGATAAGTCTTATAGATAGCGTAATGGACTATCAGCAAGCCAATATTTTTCCTTTGGTGCCAGTGTATGTTTTGCCTATGACCATAATTGGTATATCTTTCCCCGATCTACCTCACTTCTTGGGCTCCTTGGCAATGATCAATATGACTTCCAGCGATGCCTCTGACTTCATTTTCCAATTTTTCTATGTTTAAGTATTGCAATTTGGTATATTATACGGAAGCATCATTTTAAAACTAACATTTCAAGTTCTTTATAACTAGTTCTCAGAAGACTTTCATACTTGCAACATCGTTTTGCTTAGTTTGTGAAGGTTATAGACCAAAGTTTACATAGCCCAATTTTTTTTTGCCTGTGAAGAAAGATCACGTTAGATAATATCAGAAAACAACAAAATAAGAAGACAATTGCTAGATTATGGTCTAGCTTGAAAAGAAAAGGTGATGGAAAATGTTATTGTCCCTGTAAAAATTGTAAGGGCTTAAAGACAAGAAGACTTCTAATCACAACAGTTGAGAAACATTGTACAAAGCATGGTCACATTGAAGGGGGCATGATTATCATCCATTGGTAAGTTATTCATTATATCATTTTAACAAATTTTTTTTTTTTAGAGGTAATGGGCAAAGCCGATGACATGTACATACCTTACCCCCTTTGGGATTTGAACTTGTGACCTCTCTTTTAAGAACATAAGTTCTTTACCAGTAGGCCAACTTGGGTTGTACATCAATTTAACAATTTATATACATAAGAAATCAATTGATCATGAGATTATGATCATGATAATGGTTTATTTATGTCGATACATATGTGATTTATGACACATATGTTTCTATTATTACTCATATATTTCATGTATTTATTGTTTATCAAACTGCAAATGTAATTCTTATGATGCTCAACCCTTTTGTTGAGGACCCTGTACTTTCTAGATAAGTGAAAGGTAATGAAAAAGGAAAACAATGATACTTATGATGTTTGTATATTGTTCATGTTGTGTACTATGTAATTTTTAGAATACGGATCATATAATGCTTATCATGATCAATTGTTGGTGTTGATTATATGTATATATTTTATCTGATTCTATCATCCTTGGTGGAACCAGGTAATTGACTGCAAATATCATCAACCCTTTTGTTGAGGACCCTGCACTTTCTAGATAAACAAAAGGTAAGGAAAAAAAAAAATGCAATGATTATGATGTCTGCATATTGTTCATGTTGTTTACTATGTAATATTTAGCATACGTCTGAAGTAATTTTTAGCTAACATAAAATAAATGAATTACATATGTAGGAACCTGAACCCCTTTGACGAGGATCCCGTATACTGTCATGCAATGATAGGTATAAGTCAATACACCATATAGAAACCATTTATTAGTTTCTTTCTTTCCCTTTAATAATAAGCTGGGTTTTAGCAGTAATATTTTGTCAAAACTTTGAATTTTTTCTCATTGAAACCACATGTTATAGCTCATTCCACCAACTCGGACCTCATATATGAAACAAATCTAATATAGTTATCAACAGTTGAGGCCAGAGTTGGGCTTATTCAAATTTTAATCTATGGCCGACTTCTTCATTTGATGGAGTGCAGGTACCACCAAATAGGCATTTGTCAAATCTGTCTTCCTCAAGCAATTTATTCTTTCTCAAGGGGGCTCATGTTCTTATGATGATGAGAGCATAGGAGACATCAAGGTGCCCTTGAGGTACAAAAATATATAGAAACAATGGTTACCCAAGGAACTTCCTCCAATAAACACTTATTTTTGTGTTAATGAGAGGATATATCGCATACCACCATCATCCTTATATGGTTTGGGCCTATTTTCCATGGATGGTATAAATGTCCGTTACAACAAAGTTCCTCAATTGATGGAGTATGTCGAACCTTGTTACAATTATAAAAATTGGATATAGATTGTTTGATATAAAAAAAGTATGCATATGTATACACTCTCAATAAATTATAGATAATGAAAAAATAATGATTAAATTAAAAGAGTGGCAATGTACATTGACGGAAGGCGAAAAGCAACAGGGAATATTGTAGGTTTTATAAATAGTACATGACCTGGGTCAACTAATAAGCAACCCAATTGCATATTTGAGGCACACAAGGGAAATCATGTATTTGTATGTGAGATAAAATCAATAATTATAGGGGAAGAGCTGCTAATCGATTACAATTTGAATTGCATAGATACAAATAAAGTTACTATCATGGGGGTGGTACATACTATATACCATTTTAGCAAACCTTCAATTAATGACTCCAATATACCATTTTATTATTAAGTTTTTTTTGCTAAGTCTATTGGTTTCATTTTGCTAATGTTTTTTTTATATTTAATCTTTATCATAGGGCGACATTCATCTGACACATAGCACAAATACAAATGTAGGTCGCATCCCTTCTAACCAGTAGGTAAACCTTGTTGTAATTATACAAATTAGATAAAAGTAAAATGTTATATTATTATGTTATTTTCTTAAGGGTTTTTGAGTAATTTTGATAATGTTACTAATATTCTTGTCACAGACAGATGTTCGGGGAAAGGCACTTGCATTATGTGATGACAATATAGTGGTGGACTCACTATTATGAGATGATTACATCACATATTCCATAGACCTTGTCGCAATGATGAGAAAGATAAAAAAAAATTAATAGAGAAATTATTTCTCTGGCATACCAAGTCCTTCAAACTGATGCAATAAAAAACAGGTTGCAACAATTGTTGCAGAGAGCACAAAGCTTGCAACTAAGCAGTAATGAAATCTTTAATTATAAAATAAGTTAAAAAATGGTTTATATTTTATACTCTTTTATGTCAGGAACTAAAATATGTACATGTTGTTTTAATAGGAAATATTGTATCCTCATAGAGCTGGTGGCCATGATCAGGGTACTCCAGGTAGTTCAGGTGATGACCATGTTTCATACATTAAAACTACTTTGACGCTTTGATATATCCTTTGTGTTCATAAGCTCTTTGTTGTTATCAAACATGTGACTTCCCTAAACATTTCATAATTGTTCAAAGACTTTAAAATTAAAAAATCTCTTAAATTGACTATTCTGCTTTCAAAAATTGCTCCTAGTTCCTCTTTGTGCTCTTGGTGCTCCTGCACCACTATGTTATTGCTCATATATTTAATATTTTTTATATTTAATGTATTATTCTTCAGGTGATTTCCATGTTCTTGTGCTAACGTCACCTCATCAGATCCCATCATCCCCACCTATATTGCCAACTGCAATTTCGGCAACATGCATCATTCAGACATCCAGTAGAACACATCATACTCACCTCGGAGTAGGTAGATCCCTCTTTTTCTCTCTCTCTTTTGTTATGTGTAAAAGCTAAAACATTAAAACACTTCACTAATATCAGTAATAGCTCATTTTAGATCACTTCTGGTCATGTAAAAATATCTAGAAGTGGATTTACTAGTTAATCATATCAACCATATCAAAACATATCCAAAAAATCATTCACCACTTGACACAGTGATTTTCTACATGGAAACCAAAATGGGAAAAACAACAATGGTGATGAATACCCACAAGTGTTTTGAACTCTTCTAAAGTTTACCTTGTTAGGAGCCAAGCCTTGTTAGAAGCTTATACAATAATGTCTTGTTAAGAACAGATCTGGTTAAGGACCACCCGGTTAAGGGATTGACTACAATACCCTATTAAAGGAAATACTCTATTAGGAGTAACGTCAGTAGAGGATTTCAAATCCAAACTAATGAATCACCTAGTTAGAGGATTTAGACATCAACAAGCCTGTTAAAGCTTACCCGGTTAGGGGATTTAACTATTGTAATTGTTAGAGAACAACAAGGTCTTTTTGATCTAGAAATAGCACTGCTCTTTTTATTCAGATCCTTTTAAGATCCTATCTTCCTTCACAACATTTTGCGGACACTCCTTCTAGTTCGACAACAATTACACTACCAGACTTAACCAAAATTGTCAAAAAAATTACAAACACAACTCATTGACCTTATAAGAAAATAGAATAGGTCGGTACCACATCACAAAACCTTCGTTCTCATAGAGATTACAAATATATTGTTTCAAACATGACCATTGGATTACATAGCAATCAGGTGCACATAGTTCTAAGAACACCTCGACCACTTCTGGATCACCACTCATCAAATCCTATAAATCATCATGTGGTTTCCACTTCATGCTATGCACTTGCTCATTCCCAATATAAACAGTTATCTTCACGCACTAAAATCACTTTGAAATTCATCACGTGCATCATGCATACGTGGCATAATAATCTCCAATCACCATTCGGTCATAGATCATCATAACTGATTCACCAAGCTCCATTGGTTAGGGTTTTGCATATCAATTGGTTAGGGTTACCAGTTGATCACTTTGCTTGAAATACCAATACTGATTTGCAACACTGCTTTATTACCGGTTTCATTATTGCATCACTACCGGTTGTAATACAACTCCAATACCGGTTACTATTGATATCAATAACAAAACTATACTTAATCAATGCAATCTTCATGCAATGCCAACAATATCCCCCTTTGACATTGATGGCAATACAAATATCAATACCACCAGATTGTGGTGATTGAGAGTAACGCACATACACAAGTATAGGAATCTTAGTTTATATTTTTCCATCAATTGTATCTTCATGTCTTCAGCTGGTAATTGGATACATTTCTTCTCCCCATTAATCATACAATTCTTCTCCCCCTTTGACAACAATGCCAAAGTGAATGTAAATCATACAATGTCATACTTCATTGTTCTACAACTATTTGCTCCCCCTGTCGAGTAGCTCCACTCAACACCAATCCTTCTTAAAGTTTTCCAATAGGCTCTTGGACTAATTTCTTCCACATCTGCTCAATGAATTTTATGTAGGGGTATAACCCCTAGCTTACCTCTAAGATACTCAAATGTCACCTTAGGTGGAGGTTTAGTAAAGATGTCTACAATTTGTTGATTAGAATAAACATGCTCCAGTGACACATCTTTACTTTTCACTTTCTCTCTCAGAAAATGATACTTCAAGTCAACATGCTTGGTTATTGCATGCAACACCAAGTTCTTTGAAATTTTTATTGTACTGGTGTTATCACAGAAAATCTTTACCCGTTCTGAGATTTTCAACTTGAAACCTTCCAAAATGTGTTTCATCTAGATTGCTTCAATACAATTCATATATTTTGCAACACATTTAGCTTCTGCAATTGATTGGGAGATAAAACTTTGTTTCTTGCTGCTCCAAGACACAAATCTGCATTCAAGAAAAATTGCTCCTCTAGTTGTACTCTTCCTGTCATCAACATTGATTACCCGGTTTGCATCTATATATACTTTTAAATCAAAGTCTCCTACGTATGGATATCATAATCCATAATCAATTGTGCCTTTCAAATATCCGAATATTCTTTTAGTTGCTACTATTTGTGTCTCCTTAGGACTTTTTTGAAATCTGGCAACTAATCCAATCACATGAGCAATATCCAGTCTATTATGAAAAACATAATTTAGTATACCTATCATTGACATGTACTCCTTTTCATCCACTGATGCAGAATCATCCTCTTTTGACATTTTACATCTCCTAACCATTGGTTTCCCACCTAGTTTACAATCTCCCATTCCAAAAGTCTTCAATACCTCTTTCACATTTTTGGACTGTGTGATAAAAATACCATTCTTCATCTGTTGAATTTGCAAACCTATAAAGAATTTTATCTCTCCCACTAGAGACATCTCAAATTCACTTTTCATCTCATTAGAAAAGTCATCACACATGTCATCATTGCCTCCAAAAATGATATCATCCACAAATACCTCACTAACTAGTATCTTATCTCCTTCAGTCTTGAGATATATATTGTTGTCCTCACTGGTTCTCTGCAAACCTATCGTCACCAAGTGAGAATGTAGTCTTTCATACCATGCTCTTGGTGCTTGATTTAGTCCATATAGTGCCTTGTGTAGGTTGCACACCATATCCTTTGCTTCAGTCAAAGCATAACCATCTAGCTATTCAATATAGACTTCCTCTTCCAATATTCCATTTAGAAATGTTGACTTCACATACATCTGATATACCTTGAAACCTCTGTATGCTACAAATACAAGTAGAGTCCTAACTCCTTCCAATCTTGCAACTGGTGCAAATTTCTTGCCATAGTCTTCACCTTCTTCTTGTGCATAACCTTTGCATACCAGTCTGGCTTTATTTTTTACCACTACTCCATCTTCATTCATTTTATTTCTAAATACCCATTTAGTACCTATTACATTCTTCTTCTTTAGTCTGGGTAGTAGTGTCCATGTATTAGTTTTCTCAATTTGGTCAATTTCTTCTTCCATCGCCTTGATCTATTGATCATCTCCAAAAGCTTCCTTTGTTGTCCTAGGTTCAATAGTGGAGATCATATAAGAATTCTCTCTTATTCTTCTTCTGGTTAACACACCAGCATCTTTATCTTGAATAATTTGATCATGATTATGATTGAGTCTAATATGCCTTGGAATAATATGATCACGGTCTTCAGGTTCTCCTTCTTCTCCACTTTCTTCATCCTCTGCAAAAGCTACCTGTTCTGGTTGAACTGGTGCTACAGTATTCATTTCACCAACTTCTGGCTTCACTGGTTCTAGTTCCAAAATCAAAATGTAAGGTTCATCTTCCTCCTTCACCTTACTGATTTCTTCTGAAACTTCAGGAAACTCATGGACTCGGACATTAGAACTTTCAATGATCTTCTTTGTCCAGTTGTTGTAACATTTCTAGTTTTTTTGCTTGGTGGAGTAACCAAGAAATATGCCTTCATCACTCTTAGCATCAAACTTAACAACATAATCACCTCTTTTGATAAAACATTTGCTGCCAAAAATCTTAAAGTAACTAACATTAGGTGATCTACCATACCAGTATTCATAAGAGGTTTTATCCTTACCTCTTTTAACCAGTATCTGGTTCATTGTGTAAACAATTGTAGAGACAGCTTCTCTCAAAAATGTCTTAACTACACCTCCTTGAATTAGCATAGTCCTTGCAGCTTCAACATCTTACCGGTTGTTCCTCTCTGCAATACCATTCTGCTATGGTGTTCTAGGTGCAGAAAGTTGTCTCTTAATTCCATTTTCACAGTATCTAGTGAATTTTTCTGAAGTAAATTCACCACCTTGATCGGTTCTTAAGCACTTAAGCTTTCTTCCACTTTATTTTTCAACTAAGGCTCTGAATGCCTTAAAATTTCTAAAGGCTTATGTTTTGTCCTTCAAGAATGTGACCCACATCATTCTTGAGCAATCATCAGTAAAGATCATAAAATACTGTTCAGCTTGAATACTCGTAGTCCTTATTGATCCACAGAGTTCGGTATGACCCAAATCTAGAAAATGTTCGACTGAGAAAGAATTTCTTTTGAAAGTTGAGGATGTCATCTTCCCTAACTGACATTCATTGCACATAGCATTCACCAGTTTGTCCAACTGAGATAAACATCTTACTAATTTTGACTTATTGACTTTTACAATGTTATCAAAATTACATGATAGAATCTCCTATGCCAAAGCCAACTATCTTCTACTTTTGCAATTAAATAGTTGTTGACTTTAGAATTTAAATTAAACAAGTTACCTCTGGTCTGTTTTCCAGTTGCAATCAGTTCACATTTGCTTCCATAAATCTTGCAGACTCCATTCTTAAATTTCAGTAGGTAACATTTGTCATTGAATTGAGCAACACTCAAAAGATTGTGTTTCAGTCCTTCAACCCAGTAGACATCATCTGCACTACTTTTACCATTCACAGAGATGGATCCCTTTCCTTTCACAATGCAGGGTGAGTCATTTCTAAACCTCACTACACCTCCATTAAACTCCCTCAAAATAAAAAACTTACTCCGGTCACCGATCATGTGGTGTGAACAACCACTATCTATAATCTACTCTTCTGAACTATCCATGTGAGAGACCAACGCCTTCTGATCCAACATCTCCTCTTTAATAGAAACAAAGACAATGTCCTCATTTGCATCTTCCTCAGATTCTTCATCTGTAATTCCTCCATCCACTACAATGAGATAATCTCTTTTACCTTAGCCTTTATACTTCCTATACTTCTCACTTTTTTTCTCTCCATTCAGACAGTTGGCAGCCATATGTCCAATCCGGTTACATGCAAAACACTTCAACGGTAATTTAATTTTGTAGTTACCGATACCTCTAGGTAGCCGCTTGGCCAACAATGCTTCAAGCTCAATCAAACCATCTTCATCATCTACCTCTCTGATGGATCTAGACTCATGACTGTAGCTCACTTCTCTTCTTTTCCTTACCAGTGGGGTTGAGACTGAGGCTCTAAATGCAGATTTTGATCTTTGAACACTTCCATCAAAACCATTTAATTCAAATTCAATTAATTTACCAATGGTAGAATCAAGAGTTACCTTTATCTTATCAATAGACTTGAGTTCCTGAATGGCTACAACTCGAATAGCGTAGACCAGTAGAAGGGTTCTCAACACCTTGCTAACCATTCCAGTATCCTCCAGTGTACCTCCAACACTTTTGATTTCTCCTACTATCTCCTTGATCCTCTGCCATACTGTTGAATGTTTTCTCCTTCAGCCATCCACATATCATCAAATTTTCCTCTCAAACTCTCTTCTTTGGCTATCTTAACATGCTCATCACCGCTATAGATATCTTCCAGTTTCTTCCATACTTCATATGTAGTCTGCAATTTATGAAAATCAACATACTCTGAATCAGACAAGGAATTGATGATGACCTCCAATGCTTGATTGTTTTCAATATTTGCCTAGAATCTAACTAGGCAAATTATATTTAGTAACAATATGTTCCCAATATTGACTTCCTAAGCTCTTGATATAGATCTTAATCCTATCATTGAAGATTATGTAGTTTTCCCTATTAAACTTCAGACCTTCTTTCTTCATCATTTTATCTTAGATCTTTTCCTAAAGCTATTCGGCTTAAACAAAAGAGGACCTGAAATGCTCTGATACCAATTGTTAATATGATGAAACTATGAGGATCCAATCAACTACTGAGAGGGGGGGGTGAATCAATAGATAGAAAATAAACTTAACTTTCACAAAACTTAATTCCAACTCAAAAATGACTTGCTAAACTAACCAGTCATTGTATCAAAAACTACAACTTCACAATCACTTTACCAGCTGATTAAAACATCAATGATACAATGCAACAGAACTGAAACTCACATACCATTTAACTAAAACATTAAACCACTTCACAAATATCAGTAATAGCTCATTTCATATCACTTTTGGTCATCTAAACATATCTAAGTGGATTTACCAGTTAATCATATAAACCATATCAAAACACATTCACAAAATCATTCACCAATTGACACAATGATTTTCCATGTGGAAACCCAAATGGGAAAAACCACGGTGGGGATGAATACCCACAAGTATTTTGAACTCTTCTAAATTTCACCCTTTTAGGAGCCAAGCCTTGTTAGAAGCTTATACAATAATGTCCTTTTAAGAAAAGATCCGGTTAAGGACCACCTAGTTAAGGGATATACTACAATACCCTGTTAAAGGCAATACTCTATTAGGAGTAACCTCAGTAGAGGATTTCAAATCCAAAATAACGAATCACCTGGTTAGAGGATTTAGACATCACCAAGCCTAATAAAGCTTACCCGATTAGGGGATTTAACTATTGTAATTGTTAGAGAACAACAGGGTCTTATTGATCTAGAAATAGCACTACTCTGCTTAATAAGATCCTTTTAAGATCCTATCTGCCTTCACAACATTCTACAGACACTCTTTCTAGCTCGGCAACAATCACACTACCACACTTAACCAAAATTGCCAACATAATTACAAAACAACTCATCGACCTTATAAGAAAATACAATAGGTCGGGAACACATCACAAGACCTAAGATCTCATAGAGATTACAAACATATCAGTTCAAACATGACTGTTGGATTATATAGTAATCAGCTGCACATAGTTCTAGACAACCTCGACTCCCCCTGGATCACCGCTCGTTGAATCCTATAACTCATCATACTATTTCCACTTCATGCTATGCACTTGCTCATTCTGAAGATAAATAATTATCTTAACATGCTAAAATCACTTTGAAACTCATCACATGCATCATGCATACATGGCATAATCATCTTTGATCACCATTCGATCATAGATCATCATAGCCGATTCACCAACCTCCATTATGTAGGGTTTTTCTTATCAACTAGTTAGGGTTACCGGTTGATCACTCTGCTTGAAATACCAATACCAGTTTACCACAGTGCTTTACTACCAGTTGTATTACTACATCACTACCGGTTTTAATACAACTTTATTACAGGTTACTATTGACATCAATGACAAAATTTTACTTCATCAATGCAATCTTCATGCAATGCCAACAGTCTCATGTCATCTAATACACCTTTTAGCATCAAGCTGCATATTTCTATTTCAAAATATTTTCAGTTTTTTATCAAGTAAAATTTAAATCATTTTATAGATCACTCATTTACATAGATTTTCTCTTTACTACATACATATTACTTTTATTAAATGATGACTGAAATAGAACACCACATTCCAAGAGAGGAACAATATCTATATTGTACTTTAACGTGGTGGAGATTGAGGATCATTATATTTTAAATGTATAATGGTATATGAGACACAACAAATGCTCTCTCTTTAGGGACTTGTGCAATTGCTAATATAAGAACTTACACCATAGGTTCTTTTTTATTTTAAAAATTTATTTTAGTAGATCAAAAAAATATATTTGAATCTCTATACATAAGAAACTAGAAAAGGAAACATGAGACATAAGATCTAAAAATGTAAGAATAATATAATATCACTTATATATTCTATTTAAAACATATATTTAAAAAAATTACAACTAACATGACTTTAAATTCTCAATTTTAAAATATATATAGACTTCACCATCAAATCTATTATTTTTATTGTTATTTACAAATACTTAAAAATATCAATTTCAAATGCAATTGCAATTTTACATTCACATGTTTCCTTATATTAACAATTTATGTTACATTAAAAGCCCTTGAGAAGTATTGTATTGAACAATAATTGAATCAGACTGGTTCTAAATTTTACTTCCAATGTGGAAGAGACTCATAACTCCGAAAAGAGCAACAACCACCTCTAATACAATTACTAAATTAGAGATGCGTAGCGAAGGGGATTCAGGAATGGAAACAGCAGTGGGAGATCTGAGAGAGTATACCAGCTTCCCGTCTATGCGTTTTACTATTTCTTTATTTCTCCGCGTACACCAGTAAGAAAGAATTTGAAGCTTTCTAATCAATAAGTAGCAATTTGTTATTCAATGGAAGCTTTCTAATCAATAAGTTTGCTTCTGCACTTGTGAGTTGCTGCTCTCCAAAGTAATCTCGATTCCCACATGAACATATGTCCATGGAAACCAATGCAGAATTATAGCGAGCCAACCCATTTTCTCATTAACGATAATCCCAGGAACTTTAGGAACGAAATCCTTTTTATTCACCAGCCGCAGCACTTTGACTCCAATCTCGTCAACGTGTTGAGCAAATGATAAGTTTCCCACACGTGGAGAGGCAAAGGCAAGGACCGTGACAGGTATTGACCTAATGTAATTTTCATTCATCACCATTGTTTTATGTCATATGCACTTATAGTTGCCAGCGCAGCTCCCAAGCTGTGTCCAGTGAACATTATACTCACATCTTCATCTATGAAATTATTCAATAACCTTTTTATTTCAACCACAACAATCTCTCTTGCGCTGAGCCTAAATCTTCCGTATCCGAACATCAGGTTGGAAAGTAGCTTCGACGTTGGATTCTACATCCACGCAACAACTTTGTCACGCCTACTTAATCTTTTTATCTCATTTGGGTCTGTGCAAACAGCGATATAGGATTCCAGTATTGGCATATATATCCCATCCATTTCTTAAACATACTCTTCAACGTACAGCTGGGTGACATGTCCTGTGGGATTCAAACCTTCCGTTCTCAATGCATATAAACATCCATCTCGCCGACCTTTCATGTTTTTAGGAGACTAGGCACACATCTTTAAAAGTATAACCATGAACGTTTCTACACTATTTTCCAAACGATATAAAACAAAAACATTTTATTTAAAAATATAATAGAAAAATAGATTAAAACAATCTAATAGATGATTTACCTTCAAAGCTATTACATTTAATATTAAACAAATGGGGTTGTATGATATAGCTAATGTTTTTATATTAATTAGAAATTGTATTTGATAGTCATTGGATAAGTCTTTGTTATTAGTACTTGTCGTTAGGTTAGTACTATTGCAATTGGTTGCACCCAATTTTCATTAACTCGATATTATTGAATTGTTTTTCCACCAATTAGATCTATGAAAAAAAAAATTCTCTCTTTTTAAAATTTTTTTTAAATAGTTAGATGCATGATTTTCAAGTTTTTAAACTAGACAAATTGTTTTTCTTCAATCTAATTGGCTCAAATAATTTCCTTCTTATTACCAAATTTTTCGGATCCACTTTCTACATGAGTTTGCTTTTTTAGGCAAATTTTTAAGTCATTAAAATTATATTTTGTATGTTTTAGTGTTCTTTTCAAATCTGCATATAAATCTTTAAATTTTTTAAAACTTTATTTTAATTATCTTGATACAATTATAATATTGAAATTTCATAAATTTGATATATCTTACTACCACGACAAATAAATTTTTCCTTTAATATTGAAACTATAAAAGTAATTATATACTAATTGAATGTTAATTTAAAAATGAATTCTCTAATATTCAATAAGATTACACATATTTATAGATAATATAGCTAAGATTAAATGAACTAACTTAAAAAATAATTTAAAACTAATTCAAGTTACATAATCTATACATAATATTTTCCCTAACACTAATGCTCATTGAACCTAAACCTTATACTAAATCAAGTTGACCTATAACCCTAAACTAAACACTAAAATTAAAAGTAAATTTTAAAACCCATAACTAAATTGTACAATAACCCTAACCCTCATGCTACAAAAAATTGAATCCCAATGTTGAATGTAATTAAACACTAAACCAAATTTTACAGTAGCTCTAAAAATAATTAAACTCAAAAATTTATTTGATATATATTTTAGATAAAGATAAACATGTTTTATAGGGACTTGAAACCCAGAGTATTATAGAGCAAGGCCAGCAGTGAACCAAACCGAAAAACTAAGCAAAATAGGGGACAAACCACACACAGACTGAAAGCCAAAAAACAAAAACAATTGAACCAAAAAAAAGGGCAAAGCACTCAACTAAGAGAGTGCATCAATTAAGTATTTTTTTGAATCATCCTCTTATTAATTTTCTCCAAATCCTCCATGATGAATCTGAAGGTTCCTTGGTCCTGGCTTCGGCTCCTGGCTCTAGTTCATGGACTTGAGCTAGTCTTCCCACCAGCAGCACTCTGTCCACCCTCCGATGCAATCTTTTTGTCCTTTTCCCCCAAGGGAGGGTCACTGGCGATGGTCTTGGTTCTATAATCAGTCATCATGGAATTATTTTTTTCCAAACCATCAGCACTATTTCTCATCGCCTTCCTACTGATTTCTACCAGATTGTTCTGGTTTTCCTTAATCTCACTCACATCCTCTTCCATCTTCTCGATCCTGCACTCTTGGTCAACCTTCATAGTTTCCACATCCTGAAAAATTTTCAAGATCATACTCATAACTCTCTCAGTTTTATAGGGCCCAGGGGATTCTACGAAATTATCAACAATTTCTTTAGTCCCATCTTTTAGGGATCCAATTTCCTTCTCTACCCACTTCTAGTAGTTCTCATGATTTCTAGTAGCCTCCAATAGCAGATTTTCCATCACACTCTCCTCCTTTACCTCGCCTTTATTTTCCTTAGTTGCCAACCCCTGTTTCTCATCATCCACCTTGATAGGGATGTCCAGCCTAACCTCATGATCTAATACTTTGGACACACCAGATTTAGTTAGTTTTATTTTCTTTTTGGTGGGTAGCTCCAAGTCTTGCATTTTCCTGCTGCTAGATTTAAACTTACTAGTCGCACACCTTGGAGGATTGATTTTATTACTACTATTAGTTCTCGGAGTGACCATAAGCTCCCCTTATTTCTTTTTTCTATACTCAAGGTCCTCCATATCCTTGATATCACACCAATCTATGGCAGTACCACTATCATCCTCATCCATCTTCGTATCAGACACCAACTCCACATTAGGGCTAGAGGAGGAAATGTGGGTTTTATCCTTTTGGGGGGGGGGGGGGGGGGGGTTCACTTCATGAGCTTGGGCGTATTCCATAATCATAAAGATAAGGCCTTCATAAATCAAAGGTTTATCCTATTTTGAAAAATGTTTAACTAAATTATTCTCCAAGGACGAAACCAAATAAAAGGGGATGGAAATAAATCTACCATGCCTAAAATGGTTTAAGATAGTAGAATTGTGAGAGAAAATGCTAGCATATCTACTATCCACGGTGATGTACCTCGTGATGAATTCTGCCATATCAGCCCATAACGAAATCAGATCTTACCTGTTATAGCCACTGTACACCATTTTTATAACCCTTTGTCTTTCCTTTTCCTTATCATAAAAGGCAGAAATAGCCTCCTCACCCGACTTTCTATCTCTATCAATTTTTTTGCCTTTCATATCCAGACTAGTAACAGTAGCAACTAGGTTTTCATCAACTTGAAACTCTACACCAAAGGAAGTCAACACACCCTTCTTCAAAAATTTAACAAAGATTTTCGTAACAATGATAGAATGACCATGCAATGTCTCCAAAAAGGGCACCATCCAACCGTGAAAAATTTCATCCCAAACCTCCTCATTCTTTGGCCACTTATCATAGGTTGCGGGTTCAAACCTATTCTTTTCCCCTCCCATTCTATAGCTCGAGAAAATGGGAGACTCCAGAAAAACCAAGAGGAAAGCAAACCAGAAACAAGGCAAACTGAAAGTTTAAAACCTTCTCAAAGTGGTAATAATTTGAAATACCACCCCAATAGCTCCCATCCCATCATAATCTTTCATCATAAATTTGATTAAAAAGGTTGAAGATCTTGACATCATTTCTTGCCAAGTCACACAGAGATTTCGGGAAGTTTTCCTCTCCTCTCTACTATTTAACTACCATGTTACCCAATACCAAGTTGGCCAAATGATCCACCGGTTTGTTTCCTTCCCCAAAAAAATGTGAGATCTTGAAATTCTGCAGGCCGGCTATCATATCAAGACAATCATTGATTAAGTTTTAAATAGTCCAACTAGGCACCATATGTCCCTTAATGCATTTGACAATGTTAAGCAAGTCACTTTCTAGCCAGACCCGTTTGAACCCCTCCTTGCTTGCCATGTGTAGACCTATATAAGCAGCGCCGACCTCTGCAAAATGGTTAGTCTGGGTGCCTAAAGGGAGTGCCACTGCGGAGACCAGAAAACCCAAATGGTTCCTTGCCACTCCCCCACAGCCAGTTGGCCCAGGATTTCCTTTGGCCGCCGTGTCGATATTAATTTTGGTCCACCCCAGAAGAGGTGGATTCCAGGAAAAATTCTCTCTGGTATGTTTGATTTTATAAGTAGTAATAGATATATTCCAACATATCTATCACTACTTGATAGTATCCCATTCCTCTTGGATAGACTCAAGAGGACGATCATCTTTCCTACCAAGATAGTAATTAAGAAAATTTTCCTTCATAGCATTCCTTATTCTTATAGCCACCACAAGAGCAGTGGACTCAATATCTCTGAAAACCCTATTATTTCTTTCCTTCCACAAACCCCAAGAAATATGACGTAAGCATAAGTTCCAAAGAATACCAATCTCATGGTTTTCATAAGGGCACTTCCATTGGAACCTGAAGTTCTAAATAGAGTCAGGGGGGATGCAAATAATATTCCGCAGGTTGAGAAAGAAGTCCTAGATGTCCCTAGCATAGGAGCAATGTAAAATAAGATGATCAACATTTTTGACTTCTTCTTTACATAAAAACCATCTATTAGTGATGGGGATCCCATGTTTATAGAGATTATTAATGGTAGAGATCTTGTTTTGTGTGAATGACCAGAAGAAGATATTAACTTTAGGAATTAAGAGTTTATTCCAAATTCCAGCCCAAAAGGGGGAAGGAGAAAAAGACTTGGTGATGATTCTAAAAGCGTCTACCACCAAAAACTGTTCCGAGGTAGAACCATTCCAAATAACCAAATCTTATACCAAAGAGGATGGAATGATGATCAGGTTTAGCCAAGAAAACAAAGGAGATAGAGAAGCATCCATAGTCTTAAGGTCCACCCAAACTCTATTACTAATATAATCCACAACCCAAGTTCCATTCAAATTAATGCATTTCTCTTTGAATTGTGAATCCCACACCAAATTAGACAAAGGTCCCTCTCCTATCCACCAATCATTCCAAAACCTTATATTTCTACAATTTCCGAGAACCCATCGGCTTCCCTGATAAATAATGGAAGAGGATATGAAGAAGTTATTCTGAAGATCAGAGACAAAAGTCGAGAGGGAATAATTTTCCATCATTCTTTGCAAACCTTGAATTTGGTATTTGTCCTTGAAAATATCACTCCATTCGTTGTTCTCTTTTAATCATCTTTATAGCTGCTTAGTCATTAAAGCTCTTTTAAAGACTCTCAGATGTCTAATATCCAGGCCTCCCTATTTCTAGGGAAACAAACCTGATCATAAGTGACCAAATGAAGCCTACTCTTGGATTCTGAATGTTGGAAAATACACACTCCAATGAGAAATTATAGGTGATTGAAGGTATTGTCATTGATGGCAACCTTACAATCATGTGATACCAACAGTCATCAGCACCAGCAGACACTACACCGAAAAGGAAGATTACCAACACCATGGCTGACAGGAATTTTGTATAAATGTATTTTGTATTTAATTGTAAAAAATTTTGTAAGCCAACTTGGTGGATTGTAATATGAATCATATAAGTATGAGATCATTGTAGATCATTTAGAAGTAGATAAAAATAGGAAGGATTAATGCAAACCTAATATGCAAATTGTAAGGTAGATATTGGATAAGGGTTTATGTATGTTGTAGAGCTTAAACCGGTACTGTATCTAGCATAGTAGATGTTGATCTAAAGTAGTACATGATATTGGATTTGTATAATCCATTTTTGTAAGTCAGTGAGACTTCTTTTGTAACTGAGCAGTGAGCTCTAGGCACTTGGCCTTCCTGCATGTGCAGGCCCCTATTATAAACAGTAATATTCCCTTATTGGCCATTAAGCAAATATTATGGGTCACAAATCCCATCGAGGTTTTCCCCACACCGGGTTTCCTCATTAAAAATATTGTGTTATGGTGTGTCTTTCATATTGTGGTTGTTGTTCTTATTTACTGCATTAATTCCGATTTATTGGTACATAATTTTGAATTGCTTTTCATGTTATAATTTAAGAAAGTTCTTTTACCGATCAGATACTGATTCACCCCCCCCCCCCCCGCTCTCAGTATCTTTGGGATTCCTAACAATTGGTATCAGAGCTTGGTCCTCTATTTTCAAAAGCCTAACAGCTTGAGGAAGATCTTGACACTGATAGAGATGGAAAACTTGAGAAAGCAATTGGAAACAACTCTTTCAGACTATGATGTAGAAAAAGTAAAGAATATCAAACTTGAAGATGATCTGAAGGCTGTACAGGATATCATTCAAGGACTTCAAGAAAATCTCACTATTGCAAGGAATAAGAGAAGAGAACTTTGTGAAAAGATGCAAAATAATGATGATGAAAAAGAAACTCTTAATGATATGGCAAACAAGTTGAGACAAGAAAATAGTACAATGAAGAATGAGATGCAAGATATGACTATGAGATTTTGTAAAGAAACTAAAAATCAGAAGAAGAATGAAGAGGACTTGGTTAGAAGACTGAATGATGCTGAAAATAAAAACAAAAGACTTAGTCATGAAAATGATATGTTGAAGACAGACTTGATACATACACAAAATGACACAAATGAACTCATGAGATAGAAAGGAATCTTGGAGAGTGAACTGGCTGCTACAAATCAACACAAGGATAAATTCAAGAAAAGTTCAAAAGAACTTGTTGACATGCTGAAAAATCAAAAACCTAATGGTGATACAAATAGCCTTGGCTTTGAAGTTGGTGAAAGCTCCGGTACTCCAAACAAACATGATCATAGAAAACTGGTAAGACAACCTAATGCTTACAAATTTAATGGGAAATGCTTTAACTGTAACAAGTATGGTCATAGAGCAAATCAGTGTAGATTTAGAAATTATCAGAACACTAATATGCCCATTGGTGAATGTTCTAAATGCAACAAAGTTGGTCATAATTTAGAAAATTGCAGAATGAATGTAAGATGTTATGTTTGTGGAAGATTTGAACATCTATCTAATCAATGCAGAACACATACCGACATAGGATATGAGAAAGCTATTAAAAAAAAACAATGTGACTTATTATGCTTGTAACAAGATTGGACATATTGCAAAATTTTGTAGAAGTAAGGCATCACCGACAAATAACAAAGGACCCAGCTTAAAAGGTAAAGCAAAGGTTGAAGAGGTAGAGCAAGAATTCTCAAAGCAATGGATCTGAAAGTCAAATCAAAATGTTGATGGGAATACTCCTCCACCAGTACAACAGAGTATCACTCCATCAATAGGAGACTCTTCATCTAACTGAAGGAAAATCCTTTGGGTGTTTGGCAACTAATTAAAATACATGCTAATATACCCTCGGTTGATAGTCAGAAGTTGAATTAGTTCTTTACCGGCAGATGAGTTAAGTTGTCACTTAACCAGCAAGCATTAAATGTTGTAGTTGGAGAAAATAACATTATAAAGTAAATGTTTTGGCTCCATTTTCATTCACCAAACATTCAAATCTCTCGAGAGCACAAAAATTTTGAGCAAGGGCATCCATAGCGAGAAGGAAGTAAATCATTCAAGAACACATACGCAAAGGCAGATTAAGGTATTTATAACCATGGCATCCTCCTCTATTCCTGAATTCATTTCAAACCCTATTATTGTAGAAGAAGTTAAATGCCCTAGACCCATGTTTAAGATCATTCCCGACATTGCAAAGAAAGATGATACCCTAGGGGCATTCTCTCAAATTCCTAAGGGAGTAGTATATGCTGAAGACCCTAGAATGTACATACATTGTCACATAGAAGAACTAGGAGATGAAGAAATCAAGAATATGTATCAAGCTATTTTATGTGATGAATCTAGAAACATCAAACTGGAACATAAGATAGTGGAAACGCTAGGTTTTACTGAAATCCTTAGTATCCCGAATTTTCCCAAGGATGTTATAAGGATTGTGCTAAGCAGAGTGTATGGAGAATTCTTTTGGTTGGATTCAATTCATAAGATCATGAAAGAGGAAGTTAGGGCAATAACAGGCTTACCCTCCACCGGTAGCCGGCCTGACAAAACTAAGAAGGTCTCTAATGACACTGTAATGAACTTAACCGGTGCGACATTTGACAAGAGATCCCTTAGATTCAATGATGTTAAGGATGAAAATGTCAAATTCATTAGCATGGTACTTGGCTACAAAGCTACTCATACAAACAAACTAAACTTAGTCTCTAGCTTATGTATTAAAAGTGCTTATGACTTAGTGAAGAACAATGCCAAGATTGACATCTGTGAATGGCTGAAAGATGGACTAATAGAAAACCTAAAGAAAATCAAAGGTGACAAGAAGGGAACCTTTAGATTTGGAAATCTGCTTGTATGTTTAATGATTTATATTACGAAGGAAGTACCAGGTACTAGCAAGAAAGACTTTGGATTTGATATACTGGGAGGAAAACAACTACTAAACCTATTGAACAACATGGGAGAAAATAGAGATAAGAACATCAATGAATATTTCCAAGCATTTAAGGCAAAAATGAAATCTAGAACAAGGTTGTCCCAAGCAAATGTTGACAAATACAAAGATGACATATGCTTTGTGGTAAAGAAATATAAAATCCTGATGGAAGCAGTTGTCCCAAGGACTATTTGGGTAATCAAAATGGGATATGAAGCTGATGAGAACAAAATGGAGACATATGCAAAAGCTCTACTTGAGGCACCCAAAAAATTGGATGAGAAATTTTTTGGCAATGCTGAGATAATTGAAAGTGGTATTCAATCATAGAAAAGAGTAAAGAAAATTGAACAGATAGTCAGGAAGGGCACTAGACAAGCCAAAGCAATTAAGGATGATGTATTGAAGCAAATTGGTATCAAGGAAAGTGAGTTGGAAGGACTTCAACCGAAAGCTCATCTTTCACCGGTTGCAACTTCTTCTGAAAGTGATATACCGACCAAATTCAAAAGGGTAGTAAGGAAAAGAAAACACTCACCAGCCCCCTCACCTACACCCAAAAAGACAAGACAAAAGAAACAGGCAATTAGGCCTCGAGTTAAGAAGTTAACTCCAAATAAGAAGAAGGTAAAACAAGATATTGCTCCACTGGACAAACTTCTAAGTGAAATAACAGAAGATGGAAAGTTGAGAAATATTAGAAAGCTATATAACACACTTTCCACTAATGATAAAGAAAGCGTAGAGAATAGTGTAATCTTACACTTAGAAATTTACAAGAAATTTTTTATGGAGATTGTTGATGATATACCCACTGATTTATACATAAGACTAGAAGCTAGAAGGGTAGCTATTGTTGAGTTAGATAAAAAGATAAAAAGTGAAATATTACTTGCAGTGCACCCAGTAAACTCACCTAAAGAAATAGATCAATTAATCAGTGAGGCCAACTTGACAGTATTTTCAACTATTCACCGACATGTTGCACTTATGGTAGGAAGAGTGAATGAAATTTTAAAAGAGACTGTGGATTGATGGGATATATTCTTTGTTGCGAAAGAGGAACAAGAAGAACTTAAAAGACCAAAGACTATCAGAGTCTACCAAAAGGACAGGGATAAGGGGAAAGGTAAGGTAGGTGGACCTCCAAACCTAAAAAATAACTGATAACTTACCCCCACCATTTTCTAATACTCCACTGATAGAAACCATTGACACACAACCAACAATAGAGAGTATGGAGACTCCTCATGCGGATACAAATCTTGAGTCTAAAATTTTATACACTATGAACATAGACACCCAACAGGTAAATATTGTGGTAGATAAGGAATCAACTTAAAAAACAAATGTGCATACTGTTGCATCTACTGAGCCACTAGCAACTACAGAAACTGAAAAACCAACTGAGTCACAGGCAGTAGATAGTGCAAAGGTGAATACAGAGAAACCGATAGTGCATACTAAGAATTCATCCAAAAAACCGACAGTAGAGAGCACAAAGAAACCCTTTGAGGCACAAATTAAGAAACAGGAATACAAACAGGCTGAGATATAGGTTCAAACTGAGATAGTGCCACCGAAAACAACTGAAAAAGCCTGAACCTTTGCTAGTAGAAATACAAACACAAACTAACCTACCAGAGTTCGAAACAAGCAAAGTTATTACTACAACCGGTAGCATAGAAATTGTGAAAATAGTTGGGCAGACATCTGGTACTCCAATGACATAATTCAGACCAACAAACATGACAGAGGTATTATTAAATTCTATTAAGAAAATCACTGAGTGTAATGCACAAGCCTACAAGGCTATTGATGACACAATTCCTATTCTTAAATTGATAGCACCCAAGTGCATTGTGGGAAGTAAAGATTCCTTAGGTCAACTAGACACATTGTCCAAATACATCACCTATAACATTTTGACAATTGACCAGATAAATGAAGACACATTCAAAGAGAGAATGAATAAGGAGAAAGAAAAATTCTTTGAGTAAATAATGAAGAAGAATAAGGAACAAATGGAAACCTTATTACCGGCACTAGTTGAAACAATTTTGGATTTCAAGAAACTGTACAGAGATACCTGCAAAACTGATAATTTGACAGAAGACATAAATTCGGAGATCAACAAAGCACAAGATGAAATTAAAAATATTGCTGACAATTTAATAGGAACATCAGATCCATTTTTGGAAATTGAAAAGAACATTGAAGATCTTGAGGAGAAAATTGAGAAGTTATAAAAAGCTTAAGAAAAGATAAAGGTTAAGGCAAAGGATCTAAAATGCAAACTAGTTCTTAAACTAGATTACCTCATTTCTTTGAGAAAAGAATTTTTTGAGGCTCTAGTTCCCGGACTTAAGACACCGGAAGAGAAAATGCACATACTAACTGGTACAGTTTAGAGAACAGAAGCGACATTAAAGGATAGTAAAAGGTTTAGCGATAGTCAAAATTTTGCATTGGCCGACAACTATCAGATTATAACCCACTGGTTACAAGGATCTAGGCAGGAACCACACTCCATTGACAGTGAATGACAACCTTTGTCATTGATGCCAAAGGGGAAGTAGTGGAGATGAGAAAAATGATCAGAAGAAAGACACCATCAGCTCAGGGGGAGCACACAATTTTGGTAGCAGTTTTGGTAAGACAATTTTGATATACAGTTTTGATTTTTCTAATGAGTGTTGCCATCAATGCTAAAGGGGGAGATTGTTGGCAAATGCACACTCCAATGAGAAATTATAGGTGATTGAAGGTATTGTCATTTATGGCAACCTTACAATCATGTGATACCGGTAGGCACCGACACTGACGGAGACTACACCAACAAGGAAGATTACCGGCATTGAAAAGGAAGATTACCGACACCATGGCCGACAGGAATTTTGTATAAATGTATTTTGTATTTAATTTTAAAAACTTTTGTAAGCTGACTTGGCAGATTGTAATATGACTCATATAAGTATGAGATCCTTGTAGATCATTTAGAAGTAGAGAAAAATAGGAAGGATTAATGCAGACCTAATATGTGAATTGTAAGGCAGATATTGGATAAGGGTTTATGTATGTTGCAAAGCTTAAACCGGTACTGAATCTGGCATTGTAGATGCCGATTTGAAGCAGTAAAAGACATTGGATTTGTATAATCCATTTTTGTAAGTTAGTGAGACTTCTTTTGTAACTGAGCAGTGAGCTCTAGGCACTTGGCCTTCCTGCATGTGCAGGCCCCTATTATAAACAGTAATATTCCCTTATTGGCCAATAAGTGAATATTGTGGGTTACAAATCCCACCAAGGTTTTTCCCACACCGGGTTTCCTCGTTAAAAATATTGTGTTATGGTGTGTCTTTCATGTTGTGGTTGTTGTTCTTATTTACTGCATTAATTCTGGTTTACTGGTACACAGTTTGGAATTGCTTTTCATGTTATAAGTTAAGAAAGTTCTTTAACCGGTCAGATATTGATTCACCCCCCCTCTTAGTATCTTTGGGAATCCTAACACCGAACCTGACCAAATGAAGCGCTTCTATATACATTCCATTCTATCAGCAAATTTGGATGAGATTTTAAATAGACTTGTAGCATAGACGAGATGGTTCTCAAGTGAAGCCCTAATTAATTTAAGTTTACTCGCCTGGCTTAACAAAGCTCCTTTCCAACTAGCCAGCTTCCTGTGAAATATATCAATCAAACTAGACTGGAAGGAGTCTGGGGCAGGTCCCACCCACAAGGGTAGACCCAAATATGAATAAGGGAGAACACCCAACTTACAACCCAAAATATTGGCAATCTTCATTTTTCTATGCTCAAGAGTATTCATGAAGAATATGGAGCTTCTAGAGAGACTGACTTTTTGCCCTGATCCTTTGTCATAAGTATCCAAGATAAGGGTAGCTAACATGACAAATTAATTTTGCCTTGATTATTGAAACTAGGTGAAAATATTTTGATAAAAATTAATTAATTAATTAATTTAGTGATAACTATGAATATTATTGATACTATTTATTGCTTACATAAATTTAAAAATTAATAGCTTTACTAAGCCTCTCATTTATTTACTACATTTATATGTTCTAGTTTGATTGGATTCTTAGATCAAACCCATTCATTAATTATAATTAATACAATATAAATTATTAATCTCTTCTTTTTGGTAATTGTTTGAAAAAAACCAAATTTGATTACTATTACAAATATACACGACAAGTACTTGCCACTACGTGCCACTTGTTTTGGATGAAATTTTATTTGGTTGATTTTCTAATTGATTAGTGTGATTAGTATATGTTTCTGTTATGAAAATAGTAAACTCAGAGAGGCCCGGAACTTTACATATCCGCAACAAATGGTGACAAAATGAAGAGCTCGTGAGTAGTGAGACACCACACACTGCAAACAAAAGAAACAAACAAACAAAAACACTAATTTTTTTATCTCATACACTTTAGGTTCTTTGAAGGATTTAGATATCTTTTGGTAATTTTTAATTCTAAAATTTTGGTTAAAGGCATTTCTTCGACTAATTTCCTAATTCAATTGATAAATTGACCCTTTGTTGACGATTACTTTCTCACCATATTAGAGGATTAAGGTAACATGAAAATAATCCTTTGAATAACTCAATATATTTTTAAAATTACTAGGTTCTAATTTTTAATGGAAACAAAAGAAATATAATGGGATTTCATTTTCTCTTTTAAGTGTGGATCTATATTGATCATAAAGATATTTTTAGGTTGTTGACCTGATTAAAATGTGTTCAAGTGATGAGCATAATTTCCCCGATGTCTTTTCCCTTGGCGTAGCTCCTCCCGATACGTTATGTCTCTTCGGCATAAGCTTTGACCCTTTATTGCCATAACCTTTGCCAATGCGTTTTACTTTTGCTAGTCTCCAGCAGGATAAGTCTTACAAATAGCATCATTGGCTATTGGCTATCGGCAATACAAGATTTCTCCATTTCTTCTAGTGTGCATTCTGCCGACAGACTTCATTGGTGTATTCTATCCCTATCACATGCTTCTACTTATGTGTTACCATCGGGTTGAATTTTGCTGATAGTGCAGATTTCATATTTCACGTCGGAATTCTGACAAACACATGGTATTTTTCCAAAAAAAAAAAATTATGCGCCACCATTATATGCGGGTTCAGGGTGCAAAAATTGGGAGGAAGCAGGCACAATTGCTACAGATAGATGCTTGGCAGCAACTGTACAAGAGGTTGGTCCTTTCATTCTTGTCATCAATATTTTTTTGCAAGTTCCTTTTCTTTCCTTGCATTCTCTTGTTCACTTTGTTTAATGGTATCGAATTTTGCAAAATATGGATCCTCAACCTCCTTAACCTCTCCAATTTGCGGCTGTTAGTCATAAAGCCAAGTCGCTAGAAATACCAATCTCCCCAATTATGTTTCACTATCTTTTTGTCATCAAAATCTTTAGGCCTTAAAAATATTTAATATCATCTAAGATTGATCCATCACAAGGAAATCCATACATCTGATAAATTGGCTTTACTATCCATTCCTCAAATTTGATATAATTTGATCTTGTCTAATGACAATCCCAAATAGTAGTCCATAAATGAAGAGGTTTCTCCTCCCCTTGGTTGTTTCTAACGTTAAGCCTCAATATTTTGGGCCACATACCCCTAAAATGTCCATAGAATAAGATTAAATGCAACAATAATGAGTAAAACTTAAAATTAGGATAATTATTAGGGCACAATTGTTGCAGATAGATGCTCGGTAGCAACTATACAAGAGGTTGGTCCTTTCATTCTTGTCATCAATCTTTTTTACAAGTTCCTTTTCTTTCCTTGCATTCTCTTGTTCACTTTGTTTAATGGTATCCTCTTTGGCAAAATATTGATCCTCAACCTCCTTAACGTCTCCATTATGTGGCTGCTAGTTATAAAGACAAGTCGCTTCATAGCTTCTAGAGGGGTCAACAATTCTTTGTGACTTTAAACCTTTCCAGTCCTATAAATAGCCCTTTGCATGGAAGCAACTTTTCTAGGTCCAAGGCCAGCTACAAATTGTAGAGGAGAAAACATCCATTCATGTGATGCTTCTAGGTTTATGTCAACACCAACTTGGTTGGTTACTATAACCATTACCTATTCCATAGCTTCATACTTGTCATCTGGACTAAGGAAATGCTCCAGTGAATGGAGATTCAATGATAATCTCTTTGCGAGGACCATATAATATTGCAACCATGCCCAATGGATTCAGAAGATACCGACCAAGAGCGACAACACTCCTCACAATCCCATAAAATTTTCCCTACACATTGAATTCATCATCATAGAACACAAAGTGAAATGAGTCCTAATGGATATTGGTTCTATCATGCAGAATCGTTTTGAGTTGGATGCTTGAAATATGAATAATTTATCTCATTTTATTTGTTAGTTGCGTATTTTGTTATGGGTTAGTAGAAATCTGGGTATTGTATATAACTTTAAAAGAAAGTTCTATACAAGAGGTTGGTCCTTTCATTCTTTTCATCAAGATTTTTTTGCAAGTTCCTTTGCTTTCGTTTCATTCTCTTGTTCAATTTGTTTAATGCTATCTACTTTGGAAAAATCTAGATCCTCAACCTCCTTAATCTCTCCATTCTGTGACTATGAGTTATAAAGACATGTCGCTTCATAACTTCTAGAGGCGTCAATAATTCTCTATTAAAATAAACCCTTCAAGCCTTCAAAATAGCCTTTTGTATGGAAGCGTCTTTTCTAGGTCCAAGGACAACTAAAAATTGTAGAGGACAAAACATCAATTCATGTGATGCTGCTAGGTTTATGTCAACACCAACTTGGTTGGTTACTATAACCATTACCTGTTCGACAACTTCATACTTGTCATATGGACTGAGGAAATGTTTCACTGACTAAAGCTTCAATGAAAATATCTCTTTGCCAGGATCACATAATGTTGCAACCATGGCCAATGGATTCAAAAGATACCGACCAAGAGCCACATCATGCCTCACAATCCCATAAATTTTTCCCTACACACTGAATTCATCATTATAAAACATAAGGTGAAACGAGTCCTAATGGATATTGGTTCTATCATGCATAATCGTTTTGAGTTGCAGGCTTGAAATATGAGTAATTTATCTCATTTTATTTGTTAGTTGCACATTTTGTTATAGGTTAATAGAAATCTAGGTATTATATAGAACTTTAAAAGAAAGTAGAATCTGATCAAACACTATATTTCATTTGATGTTATCAATAATTTTGACTAGTTTTCTTTATAATGTGTATCTTGTACATAGTTTATCTTAATATTGTCTTTCTTGTATCATGTAGCAATTTTGGAACAATTATCATAACTTTCATTTGAACTTTTGGATCTTTCTATAAACTAGAGGATAGCTCTGTAAAAATGATATCAAGAGACTGACTAGAGCGATTGGCTTCATTAAAAGGTAAGGGTAGCCTTTGTCATGTTTGTCTTCCTCAAACTATGGTTGGTGTCTATTAAGTTGTTGTCTTGTAAGGGTGGTTTCAAGATTGAGAAGAGTCTTTTGATGGGTATTAATCCCATTGTTGTCAAGTATGCCTGATTGGAATTGAATATTTCTAAGGTTTATGTGCATTAGAGGGAAAATGATTCCTGAGATTGTCACTTCAATTAAATAATTACTGAAAACTTTGAATTGCTTGCTTGTAAATGAATTCTTTAAATAAAAGGTTACTTTATTATAAGTATGATTTCTTAATTGAGATTACTCTAAAAACACCTGATTAAATTATCTTCACCCCTAACATAATCTTGCAGTTACTCTTATTGAATTTAATTTTGCTCTGAAAGACTAATAAGACAGAATGAAGCTTGACATCCAATCCTTCAAAATGATAATCAAACTGAAACTTAGCCCAAACTATAATAACATAGGATAGCACATTGAAACAATATAAATGAATAGATTTATCATAGGGAACTAATCAAACAATCAAAAAGATAAATACCATCAGAGATAAAAAACACTTGATCTTTGTATTGAAATAAATAGAAGATAATCAACTGATTCCATATAGAACAATGTATTTTCACCAATTTGGCATTTCTAGAATATAACCTTGGAGACAATCTTATTAAACTTGCTCTTTAAAACAAGACCATCACTTGAAAGGCGTCTAAACTAATTATAATTCAAATGTAATGTTGCAGTTAGTCTTACTGAATTTAACTTTTCTCTAAAAGACTAATAAGATAGTATGAAGTTTGACAACGAATCCTTCAAACTGAAACCTAATTCAAATTATAATAACATGAGATAGCACATTGAAGCAATTTAACTGAATAGATTTATCATAGGGAACTAATCAAACAATTGAAAAGATAGATACCATCCGAGATGAGGAACATGTGATCTTTATATTGAAATAAGCTTAAGATAATCAATTGGCTTTGGTATAACGTAATGTCATTCACCAGTTTTGGCATTTCTAGAAAATAAACTTCAAAAGGACTTGCATAAAGTACATCTTGAACAGAATGATCATGAATGTCTTCTCATTAAAAGGATCCCCTATAAATAGATGAGTATTCAGTTCCGAAATGAAAGCAAATACCATTTCATTTGGAAGTAAACTAACTAAGACTTCAACTCCTAACTAAAAACTAATGGACTAAAACTAATTTAACTACTAGACATATTACATAAAAGAATTGAAGATAACATTTTTAAATATTTGAAAACAATTTCAATCCCCAACTATCTCGCTACATTTCTGAATATGCTCCATGTAATTTTCTGATGTGTAGGTGTCTGCATCATGGATCAGGTCCTTGACAATGATCTCCCATGTGACGAATTATTCGATTTGTGTAATTGTTTCCTTCAAATCAATTCCATTTGACCGAGCAACATTAAGGGCAGTACTGAGTAGATTTTTCCATTCTTAAATCCACTTGTCTTTATCCTTGATTTCTCCCCTCTGATTTTTCCATGATGGACTATGTCTTTACATTCATCATATTCACTTTGTAACTCTACATCAAATTTTCCATGTTTTGCAAGCAGCCTTTTGATCTTCTCAATTTGTTTAGCATTTGTCCCTTCCAAAGTCTTGTCATGTAGTCTGGTTCCCAATCTGTTCTTTATCCAATTATGTGATATACAATTGTCCATATTCTTTCAAAAAACAACCCAGAACTCTTCCAAATATACTTAAAATTTTCAAATCTTTTATTCAATAGAATAGAGGTAGTATCAACTCTTACATTCCGCATTTGTTTAAGAATTCTCTGATTTTCTTGTTGCAACTCTTCACATTTCTTTTTCCATTTTTAATTATCAGGGGAACGTATCATTGGCACAGATTGTCCACTTCTTCTTATAGTTTCCTCATACAATCCTTTGTATTGATCTCATTCCCTTACCGTTCTAATTATTTGTGCTTTGTTAAATTTTGAAATGTTGACTCCACTGTCTACTGAAACAATGGGATCAATTTCCCCAACTTTCAATTTCATCATATGGCCAAATTCTTTATCCACATCATTTACTCCTTGAATGTCCAATTTGAAATCCTTGTTGTCAGAGTGTAATAGACTATCAAAAATAAAAGATGCACTCAAATCCCATCCTAGAAATAGAATTACTGTAGCTTCTGCAAGTAGTCGCCTCCCTTTTTGGGGTCATTGTAACCAACTCTTCTTTTATATCCTCCTTTAACCTTTTCAACAACTCTACCTTATTTTCAGGTGTTATATGTGGGATAGATTCCCTCAACCTTTTGCCTTTGAAATTATAAAGAAAAGATTTAAATTCTTTAGATTTCACAAATACACAATCTGGTACAAAAGCATAATGTTCTTCTAACCTTGAATCTGCATGAATCTCCATCTTAGTTACAATTTTCTCATTTTCATTTGGTTCTTCTTCTTGTTCCTTTGGTCAATATCTAGAAACAACTTCATGCTCATCTGGTTCACTTTTTGACATCTCTTCTTATGTCTCTATTTTTATCATCCTTTGTTTCTTTTCTTCTAGCTCTCTATTCAAATTATCAATTACCTCTTGTGCTTCCGCATCTTCCATATTTCTGAAGATGTCTTCTACTTCCAAACTCAAGTGCAAATAACCTCCTATATTTTGTCTTTTCTTACAAGAGTGGATGTACCCCTTTGGATCATAGTTTTTTCATGCATTTTGTTCAAAAAAATTATACTCTTGCATTAACTTTCTGTCAATTATTTCATATGCCTTTGTAGAAACAATAGTGAAATCTCCAAAACTAAGAGTTCCAAGCAAGAAAGTCTGCTTATGTTGATCTGCAAAGTGTTTAGCATTTGAGACACTTAATTGTCTTACAATCTCCAAATATGCTATTCTATCAAGAACATATTTTGGTAACATGTATTGGCTTCCTTCAAATCCATATATCCTAAAACAAGTAAAGTTCTAGTGCACGTACCAATCTCCCCAGTTATGATTCACAATTTACCCATCATCAAAAACTTTAGGCCTTAAAAATGCCTTAATATCATTTGAAATTAATCTGTCACTAAGGAACTCCATACATCCTATATAATGGTTTCTCTATCCACTCTTCAAATTTTATGTAGTTTGATCTTACATAACAAGAGTACCAGATAGAAGTCCATAATTGAACTAGTTGTTCCTCCCTTTCCCTATTTATGGTATTAAGCACTAACTCCTCGAGCCACATACCTCTGAAACGTCCATAAAACAATACTAAATGCATCAACAATGACTATAACTTTAAATTACAGATTTTGTTATTGCTAAGGTTTAGGAAAACCACATGTAATTTTTCTACCAAATAAGAGGCGTAATCAAATGGTTTGGGCTCATACATTTTGATATCTGAGACTAAGACTAACGGCCCAGTACTCATTACGTCGAGAACTTCAACTAATCGTAACTGCCCACAAGAAAAATAAGTATATTGTAGGTAATGTTTGAATAACTCAATATTGAATGGTGGCCCGTCTTGTTTTGTCAGCATACCTGCTTCCTTCTTATGGATGGCTAACTTCCACCCAGTATATGTTGTATCCATTCTAAGGTATTCTTCCTCCAATTCTCTGAAAGACAAAGGTTTATCAGGGTTGGGATCCAGGTTAAATACTTCATTTAGTGTACCAACAAAATACCTAATAAAGGCATCTCCATTGGGGGCCTGAATATACCTCCCCATAGAATTATAGTTTTTCATGAGGGTTTCTAGCAATTTCCAACTTAAAAACACATTTGGGACAATTATCTTACCCAAATTTTTCTTCCATGGTTTTCATAGTGGCATTTCCTTGTCTTTCTCAGGTAGTGAAATAGGAACAATTTGTATCCTCACATTGGTCCACACATCTCTGACATGTTTGTATTTATCTTCCAATTGGTCCCTCCCCGACAAATGTTGTTTTGATCTTCTGGACTTAGGGCTTGGTGCTTGCATTTGTTGTATCATATCTTGGTTCAGTATTCGAATTGAGCCTTCCTCTTCTTTCTTAGATTTCTTAGCCCTAGATTCAAAACTTTTTATCGCTCTTTTATTTCTTGTGGAACTCGAAGCCTCCATGTTTTTCTCTAACTCTTAGGAATTCAATTCTCTATTCTATAAATTGCTTTGTTGTGTAGAAATTATGTCAAGAAATCTTGATTGTATGCCCAATATGTCCGCATACAAGTTTGTAATCATGATCCTCTCATAAATCTACCTCGTGTGAACCATAAATCTACTTGATGCAAGAATTTAAAAAAAGCTCATTGTTTCAGTTTTAAATTCTGATATGACAATGGCTCATAGGCATATGTCTCTCCAATGATACTTCATCTTTGGCGCCATTAGCAAAATCCCTTTTCTTCTTAGAAACTTTATCTTTCCTATTGAGGTAAAATAAGCCGACGATACTTCTTCTGCTTTATCTATATATGTCAACCCAATACTATCATCGGGTATCGGGGTAACTTCAAATGTCTCATGGCGACAAGCATAGTTTTCTTGATGACCATTTCCTTCAGCATAACTTTTCCTGCTACACCATGTTCCATCGACATAATCTTTCTCGATGATATTCTAACCAATCACTTCATCGAGCATCGGGGAGACTCAAAATGACACATCCCGACTCCTTTGGCTACGCCGATGCTCTTTCTTCGTTAAAACCTTCACCAATGCACTTCTATCCTCAGCTCTGTTCATCCGGATAAGTCTTATAGATAGCCTCATCGGCTATCGGCAAGCCAATATTTTTCTTTTACCGCCAGTGTATGTTTTGCCGAGACCATAATCGGTATATGTTTCCTTGGCAATGATCAATACGACTTCTAGTGATGCATCCGACTTTGTTTTGGAATTTTTCTATGTTTAAGTATTGCAATTTGGTATATTATACTGAAACATCATTTCATAACTAACATTTCAAGTTCTTTATAACTAGTTATAAAAAGACTTTCATACTTGCGACATCATTTTTCTTATTTTGTGAAGGTTATAGACCGAAGTTTCTATAGCCCGATTTATTTTTGCTTGTGAGGAAAGGTCACGTCAAATAATATCAGCAAAGAACAAAATAAGGAGACAATTTCTAGATTGTGGTCTAGCTTGAAAATAAAAGGTGATGGAAAATGTTATAGTCCCTGCAAAAATTGTAAGGGCTTAAAGACTAGAAGACTTATAATTACAACAATTGAGAAACATTGTAGGCAGCATGGTCACTTTGAAGGTGGTATGATTATCATCCATTGGTAGTTGTTCATTATATCATTTTAACAATAAAAAATTGATAGGTAATGGGAAAATTTGATGAGGTGTATGTACCTTACCCCCTTTGGGATTTGAACTTGTGACCTCTCTTTTAAGAACAAAAGTTCTCTACCACTAGGCCAACTTGGGTTGTACATCATTTTAACGATTTATATACATAAGAAATTACTTGATGATGAGATCATGGTTTATTTATGTCGATACATATGTGATTTATGATACATATTTTTCTATTATTACTCATATATTTCATGTATTTATTGTTCATCAAATGGCAAATGTAATGCTTATGATTCTCAACCCTTTTGTTGAGGACCCTGCACTTTCTAGATAAATGAAAGGTAAAGAAAAAAAATAAACAATGATATTTATGATGTCTGCATATTGTCCATGTTGTCTACTATGTAATTTTTAGTATACGTATCATGTAATGCTTATGATGCTCAATTGTTGGTGCTGATTATATGTATATATTTTATCTGATTCTGTCATCATTGGTGGAAATAGGTAATTGACTGCACACATCATCAAACCTTTTGTTTTTTATAAACAAAAGGTAAGGAAAAAAATATATACAATGATTATGATGTCTTCATATTGTTCATGTAGTCTATTGTGTAATTTTTAGCATACGTATCAATTAATTTTTCGCTAACATAAGATAAATGAATTACATGTTGGTATTATGGATGTGGTACATTAGTTTTGTCATTTATGTCAACACTTATTTGAAGATCTACATTGATGTTTTGGCACAATGGTTATATTGGTTTACTGTTGAACTGGCACATTATGTTCATCGGCAAGTTCGGTGACTTATGCACAGTCACTCAGATATTTTTCACCGATAGGTTATATGGTTCACCGACACTGATGATGAATTATTATCATCTGGAGATCACTTGATTATGTCTAAGACATGGTTTGGATTCTTGGTTTTGGTGTTTTGGTTATTGCTCTATTCGGGTTGACATATTTGTTGTTACTAGTAAATTGGTCTAGGTTATGGACTAGTATGCATTATCTCTTCTAGATCAGCATGACACATTATGGAGATGAATTATTGATTGGATATGTATTGAGCTGACATGATGCATCACATCAAGGCTTATTTGTAATTGATTTTATTGTAATATTCTTAGTGAGCCGACCTACACATTTGGTCTTAGGTTATGTATATATGTAAGATCTCATTTGTGAGATGAGACATGGGATATAGTATGTAAGGTTATGGTATGGTATTCTAACATGGTATGTGTGAATATTGAAGATCATATGAGAAGACCATAGAGAACGTTCAAGGAAGGTTTGAATGTTTTTATCAAAGCTTAACCGGTATTGAATCTAGTATTGGAGATGCTATTTTGAGCAATACATTACTCTAGAATTTAATCATCCTACTGTAGTCATTGTGACTCCCATTTGAGCAGTGTGCTTTATGTGGTTGACCTTTCTGCATGTGTAGACCCCATTTGTATACACTTACTATCTATAGTAGTATCATCTAATTGTGGGTAATATTTTCCACCATGGTTTTTCCCCTTACAAGGTGTCCACATTAAAATCTTTGTGCTATGTGTTGTGGATGTTGTTTCTCTTTCTATTTCATGCATTAAGTTTCACCGGTATTGATATTAATTGTTAATCTGTTAACTAGCATTAAGTTTGGTTTACTGGTATTAAGTATCAAGTTTGATTAAGTTATAATTGAGTTGAAATTCATAGACAATTGATTCACCCCCCCCCCCCTCTCAGTTGCCTTCCGGTTCCTAACAATTGGTATTAGAGTCAAGTCCTATTTTTGCAGAAGCCTAACAACTTGAGGAGATCCTATTGCAACAACCATTTTCAACAAGGACAATCCTAAACTTGATGGAAGTAACTATGGTATATAGAAGATCAAAATGGAGACACATCTAAATTGCATTGGAAGAGACATATGGGAAGTTACAAAGAGTAGCTATGTTTGTCCTACACTGAATCAACCTAATCTACCAACATTGAGAAAAGATCAAGAGAATGATAGCAAAGCAACAGAAGCACTTTTGAGTGCATTATCAGAATAGAAAATCATGGGACTATCAGACCAATCTACTGCTAAAGCTATTTGGGATAAATTGGACACATTAAACAAGTCTCCCTTAATGGAAGACATCCAACAATCTCCCCACAATTATATAGCAATGAAGTTCTGAACCAAAAACCAAACTCCCCTTGTGACTGATATCTTTGTTAAGCTCCATTTTTCACATGAATATCTCTCCCCCTTTGACATCATATCATAAATATGACATAAACATAAAAAAAAAATCATAAAACTTCTTAACCATACAACTAACTACTCCCAATGAGTAGTATCACCAACTCATCAATATCGAATGAATAATAATTCTGATAAATGCATACCAGACTGATGCCAATATGCATCACTCAAGTCTTTATCGGAGGGGTAGAGACCCCCAATCTATCTCTAAAAAACTCAAATGATTCTTTCGGCAAAGGTTTAGTGAAGATATCTGCAATCTACTATTTAGTGTTCACATAAACTAATCTGTCTTCATTTTCTTCCACCTTCTCCTTGAAAAAGTTATACTTGATTGATATATGTTTTGTCTTAGAATGAAATACCAGATTCTTTGATATGTCAATAGCAGTAGAGTTATAATAGTGAATAGCTATCGGTTCATTGCAATCTAACCTTATAGCATTCAACATTTGCTTCATCCATAAAACTTATGTATAGTTAGTAGTAGCCCATCGGAAGTTCTCTTCTTGCTAATCCATGAAACAAGTTTCTTTCCAAGAAAGAAAGCTCCATTGGAAGTTCTCTTCTGGTCATCAACATCTCCAGCCCAATCTGCATCTGTATATGCATATAGTGTGAAGTCATCATTTTTAGGATAGCATAAACCATATTCAGTTATTCGCTGCAAATATCTGAAAAATCCTTTTCACTACACTCTCATGATTCTCTCTAGGATCACTCTGATATCATGATACAATACAAACAACATTCATAATATCTAGTCTAGTTTGTGTTAAATATAATACACCTCCAATCATAGATTTATACCTTGTAGGATTTACCAGAGTTGATTTATCTTTCTTTGTCAATTTCTCACTTGTAACCATAGGGGTACCAACTGGTTTAGAATTTTCCAAACCAAATTTCTTCAACAACTCTCTAGCATACTTAGTTTGACAGATGAAAATATTTTTATCCGTTTGATTAATCTGCAAACCTAATAAAAATCTCATTTGTCTAATCATAGACATCTCAAATTCGTTCTTCATATTATCAGAGAATTTCATACATAACTTATCCTTGCCTCCAAAAATGATATCATCAACAAAGACCTCAACAATCAGTATTCCATCATCAGTGATCTTATAATATGAGTTACTATCAGCATTACCTTTAGTGAAACCAAGATTCAAAAGATATTTGTCCAATCTAGCATACCAAGCTCTAGGGGCTTTTTTCGAACCATATAAAGCTTTCCTTAGCCTGCAAACCATGTTTTTGTCATCTGAAAGTGAAAAACCATCAGGTTGCTCAATATAAACTTTATCTTCAAGATCTCCATTAAAAAATAATCTCACAGCTTCAATCCTAACTACCAGAGAAAAAGTTTCATCATAATCAATTCCTTCCTTCTGAGAATATCCTTTACAAACCAATCTAGCCATGTTCCTCGTAACTTGTCCATATTCATTTAATTGATTCCTAAAAACCTATTTAGTTCCAATAACATTCTTATTTTTAGTCCAAGGAACTAAATTCCATGTGCTGTTCTTTTCTATCTGATCCAATTCCTCTTCCATAGCTTTTATCCAACATTCATCTTTACATGCTTCATCTACTAATGTCGGTTGAATTTCAGAAATTAAACATACCTCTTCGGTTACCAACCTTCTTCTTGTCATTACTCCTTTGCTCTTGTCTCCAATGATCTAATCTTTTGAATGATTCAACCTTACATACCAAGGAGTCTTCTAACTTTTTGATTCCCTTCCCTAATACCAATTGTTAGAATAATCGGTGAACAACTGAGAGGGGGGGGTGAATAAGTTGTTAACAGATTATGAAACTTTAAGCATACAAAACTTTTTACTAGAACCATAAACCAAATACCGCAATAGTAGATATATAAGTTAAGCACAAACATAAATCATAAACCAATTACCATACATCCACGATAGATAACACCAAGATTTATACGTAGAAAATCCAATAAAGGGAAAAACCATAGTGGGAAGCCCACCCACAATCAGATAATACTTCTACAGTAAGTATGTGATTACAATAAGGCCCCTGCACATGTAGGAAGGCCAACAACCTAGAGAACATTTCTCATCACAAAGGAGCCTCACTGACTACTAAAGAGATCCATACTACAATTTGGAAATAAGAATGAACTACAAGAATAGAATCTCCTATGACTGAGTATAGTTCTGGTTAAGCTAAATACCAGAGGTCTTAAACCTCTTATACAAACCCAATTCGATCACCTATGATCAACCAAACCTTCTCCATATGATTACAACTTTATTCTCACACAGATAATCCTTTATCCCATACCACATGCCACGATCTACATAGAGATCTTACATCATATTTATACCAACCAGAGACCTAAATAATTAGGTTGGCCACCTAAAAGATGATACAATAAATCCATTACATAAACCCACAAAGCAAGTTGGCCTAAGACCGAAACATCATTAACTAAATAATAAATCCAACCAGTAACGCATCAGGAGCATCCACCAACTCATTAGATAAACTGATCCATAACCTAGCAGAATAAGACCAGACCCAAAATAGATCGCCATAAGCCAAATGGAATACCACCAATCAACGGGAACATGAACATGATAACCATCAGCATCCTGGTAACTTTCTAGAAGAAGCACCAACACCGTCGGCATACAAAATGAATGTAACTGGTATTAATGAGATGAGAACAATGCCTAATACATCAGTATCTTGAGATACCTTGGTTGGAAAAAATTTAGCATTTGAGCTTGAGGTCCATTTGGTCCTATTGCTACAACTAAGAGTGATTTAGCCTTTGGAGCATCATCATCTATAGCATCATCATCATCATCTGACAAATCTGATTGGAAAGAACTATATGAAAAAGAACTTGAGGATATCAGAAGGGAAAATGAAGAACTAGAAGAACTTGAAGCACTATTTGCAAGGAAAATGCCTAAAGGTCCAGTTGGAAGTAAGTATGAAGGTAAAGCACCATTTCAATGTTTTAACAGCAATAAATTTGGTTATATAGCATCTAGATGTCCTGACAGACATGCAAGATTGAGAGAGGAAGCTAAAAGAATATATAGGCCTAACCCTGAATATCAAAGATACAGATTTAAGAAGAACATAGACAAATATTGTTATTATGCTGATGAAGGAGTTACTGATGATTCTGATGAAGATCCAGCAGACAATGGATGAGCTTTTGTTGCAATAAAAGAAGATCAACTAGCACCTACCATTCCACCAGTAGAGCAAGCCTTAATAGCTAAAATTGAAGAAAAGGATGAATGGATCATAGATTTTAGATGTTCACATCATATGATTGGTGATAAAAGTAAATTCTTATCTTTTCAAGAATATAGTGGAGTTCTAGTAAGATTTGGCGATGATAAAGCTTGTTTAATCAAAGGAAAAGGCACTATATCTTTGGATGGTAAGCACAATATGCACAATGTTTATTATGTTGAAGGTTTGAAGCATAATCTTTTGAGTATTGGTCAACTAGTTGGCAATCAGACTATAGGTAATATCTTTCATTTGACCAACAGTGATAAGACATGCTTGATTGCACATTTTGATGAAACTTGGTTATGGCATAAGAGATTTTGTCATGTGAATTTTGATTGCATTGTAAAGATCAGTTCAACTAAGGCAGTAAGGGATTTACCTAAGATTGTGAAACCTCATAATCTGGTATGTAAGGAATGTCAAATGGGAAAGCAAGTTAGAACAACTTTTAAGATTATTTATGACAAATCCAATAATGTTCTTGATTTAATTCATATTGACTTATGTGGTCGAGGAAGAACAATAAGTCTACAGGGAAATAGATCTTTTATGCTAATTATTGATGATTATCCTAGAATGTCTTGGGTTACTTTTCTCAGGGAGAAATCAAAAGATTTTGGAAAATTCAAACTATTCAAGGCAATGGTAGAAAATGAAACCAGTAAGAAAATCAAATGTTTGAGATCTGATCAAGGAGGAGAATTTACATCTAAGAAATTTAATACATTATGTGAAGTGAATTGAATCAGAAGACAACTATCAGCACCCCGGACACCTCAGAAAAATGGAATTATGGAAAGGAAGAATAAAACTATTCTGGAAGCATTTAGAAGCATGATATTGGAAGTAAATCTACCTCATGTGTATTGGAGGGAAGCAATGAATACAACAGTTTACACGTTCAACATAGTTCATATCAAAGGTGAAACTGGTAAGACCCCTTATGAACTATGGTTTGGTAATACTCCTACTCTTAAATACTTTAGAATTTTTGGAAGCAAATTTTATATTAGGAGAGATGAATATATTGGTAAATTTGATCCTAGAAGTGATGAAGGAATATTTCTTGGTTATTCATCTAAGAGCAAGGCATATAGATGTTTTAATAAAAGATTGCAAAAAATCATTGAGAGTGCTCATGTGAAGATAGATGAACACTTTAGAGGAAATTCAAGGTCTGAAGATAAATGATCATAAATGAACCTATACAGAGTGCACCGATACAAAATGTGGATCTAGTCACACCGGCATCATCATAGAATTCCACAGTGACTGAAGAACAACAACATGTGAATAAACCAAGCTATGCAAGACTGAATCACTCAGAAAATTAGATAATTGGGAATAAGTATCAAGGTGTTATGACAAGAGGAAGACTGGCAAATAAAGAGGTATGCTTAATTTCTCAAATTGAACTAGCATCTATTATTGAAACTTGTCAAGATGAGCATTGGATTAAAGTAATGGAAGATGAACTAGAACAAATTGAAAAGAACAATACATGGACATTAGTTCTCCGACCTAAAGATAAAAATGTAATTGGAACTAAATGGGTATTCAGAAAGAAAATTAATGAAGATGGTAAGGTAATCAGAAACAAAGAAAGATTAGTGTTTAAAGGATATTCATAGAAAGAGGGAATTGATTATAATGAAACCTTTGCATCGTTAGCTAGAATTGAGGCAGTTAGATTATTTCTTGCATTTGCAGCTCATAAGAACTATAAAGTATATCATATGGATGTAAAATGTGCATTTCAGAATGGTGATATTGAAGAGGAAGTTTACATCGAACAGCCTGATGGATTTTCATTGACAAATGTTAAGGATATGGTTTTTAGATTAAGGAAATCTTTGTATGGATTGACGAAAGCTCCTAGAGCTTGGTATGCTAGATTGGACAAATATATTTTGAAGCTTGGTTACACTAAAGGTAATGCAGACAACAGCTTATATTTCAAAGTGACTAATGATGACATCTTGGTTATTGAATTTTTTGTTGATGATATCATTTTTGGAGGAGAAGATGGATTATGTAAGGACTTTGCTAACAAGATACAAAAAGAATTTGAAATGTCTATGATTGGGGAGATAAAATTTCTTTTAGGATTACAGATTTCACAAACTGATAAAGCTATATTCATATGTCAAAGAAAATACTTGAAGGAACTAGTGAAGAAATTTGGTATGGAAAACTCTAAACCGGTAATTACTCCTATGACTACAACTGATAAATTGACATTGAAGGATGATTCAACTTCTGTTAATCCGACAAGATACAAATCTATGATTGGAGGTTTACTATATTTGACACAAACAAGACCTGATATAATGATTGCAGTATGTATTGTTTCAAGATTTCAGAGTAATCCTAAAGAAAATCATGAATCAACAGTAAAAAGGATTTACCGGTATCTACAAGGCACAACAAATCTTGGTTTATGGTATCCTATAGATGAAAGTTTTGATTTATGTGCATACACCGATGCAAAATGGGTAGGAGATGCAGATGATAGAAAAACTACCACTGGTAGTGCATTCTTTCTTGGTAGCAAATTGATTTCATGGTTAAGAAAGAAGCAGAGTTGTACATCATTATCAACAGTATAATCAGAATATGTTGCAGCAGCAACTAATTGTACTCAGGTATTATGGATTAAGAAAATGTTGAAGGACATAAAAGTAAAATGCAAAGTAAAATGCAAGAGAATTTTGAAGCAAAAGAAGTAAGATTGGTCTATGTGAATACTGAAGAGCAGATTGCAGATATCTTTACTAAGCCTTTGCCTAAGGAAACTTTTGAATATCTTAGAGAGCAGCTTGGGGTAATACCCTCACTGGTAGAGACTTAAGCAGTTGAAGATTGGCATCAAACTGACAGAAACTAACATAGAAATTTTTTTCCGGCTTTGATGGAGGAAAGCTACTTCTCAGGGGGAGTAGTTGTTTGTATTAGATGGTTGTATTTTTTGGCTTTTTTTATTGCTTTGGCATTTGATGTCAAAGGGGGAGACATATCTATGGAAAAACTTTGTATTTGGGAGATATTATTCATTGGGGGAGAGTTATTTACTCTTTGTATTTTGGTTTTGATTTCTAGTATTAATCTCTTCTAGAGATTGTTGGTTTTTGGTTTTTGGCATTCTGTTTTGGCACATAGATGTTTTTCAATCTTATGTTGCCATCAATTCCAAACGGGGAGATTGTTGGTATTATGGATGTGTTGCATTAGTTTTTTAATTGATGTCAACACCTATCTGGAGATATACATCATTGTTTTGGCACTATGGTTATATTGGTTTACTGTTGAACCGACACATTTTTTTTATCGGCAAGTTCAATGACTTATGCATAGTCACTGGTATATTGTTCACCAAAAGGTTATATGGTTCACCGACACTGATGATGACTTGTTATCATCTAGAGATCACTTGATTATGTTTAAGACATGGTTTGGATACTTGCTTTTGATGTTTTGGTTATTGGTCTAATCAGGCTGACATATTTGTTGTTACTCGTAGAATGGTCTAGGTTATGGACCAGTATGCGTTATCTATTCCAGATCAGCATGACACATTATGGAGATGATTTATTGATTGGATATGTATTGAGCCGACAGGATGCATCGCATCAAGACTTATTTGTAATTGATTTTATTGTAATATTCTTAGTGAGCTTACCTACACATTTGGTCTTAAGATTTTTATATATTTAAGATCTCATTTGTGAGATGAGACATGGGATATGGTATGTAAGGTTATGGTATGGTATTGTAGCATGTTATGTGCGAAAATTGAAGATCATATGAGTAGACCATAGAGAAGGTTCAAAGAAGGTTTGAAGGTGTTTATCATATCTTAACTGGTACTGAATCCAACATTGGAGATGCTATTTTGAGTAGTACATTATTCTAGGATTTAACCATCCTATTGTAGTCATTGCGACTCCGATTTGAGCAGTGTGCTCTAGGTGGTTGGCCTTTCTGCATGTGTAGACCCCATTTGTATACACATACTATTTGCAGTAGTATCATTTGATTGTGGGTAAGGTTTCCCATCATTTTTTTTCCCCTTACAGGGTTTCCACATTAAAATCTTTGTGTTATGTGTTGTGGATGTTGTTTCTCTTTTTGTTTCATGCATTAAGTTTCACCAGCATTGATATTAACAGTTAATTTGTTAACCAGCATTAAGTTTGGTTTGCCGGTATTAAGTATCAAGTTTGATTAAGTTATAATTGGGTTGAAATTCATAGACAACTGATTCACCCCCCCTCCCACCTCTCAGTTGCCTTCCTGTTCCTAACATTACATATGCAGGAACCTGAACCCCTTTGACGAGGATCCCGCACAGTGTCATGGAATGACAGGTATAAGTCAATACACCCTATAGAAACCATTTATTAATTATTTTCTTTATCTTTAATAATAAGCCAGGTTTTAGTATTAATATATTGTAGAAACTTTGAATTTTTTTTTTTATCGAAACCATATGTTATAGCTCATTTGACCTTCTCGGCCCTCCTATATGCAACAAATCTAATACAATTATCAACACTTGAGGCCCCAGTTGGGCTTATTCAAATTTTAAATCTCAACAACAACTTTAGGGGAAACTTCTTCATTTGATGGAGTGCAGGTACCACCAAATAGGTATTTGTCAGATCTGTCTTCCTCGAGCAAGGGAAATTTAGGAAGAGGAGATGGAAGTGAGACATGTAGTGCATCTAAAATAGGGAGATCAACTAGAGGTCAAAAGATTAGGAGAAAAATCAATAAACGCATGCATTTTTTTCTTCCTCAAGGGGGGTCATGTTCTTATGATGATGAGAGCATAGGTGGCATCAATGTGCCCATGAGGTACAAACATCTACAGAAACAATGGGTACTCAAGGAACTTCCTCCAATAAACACTGATTTTTGTGTTAACGAGAGGATATATCACATAGCACCATCATCATTACATGGTTCTGGGCTATTTTCCATGGACGACATAAAGGTCTATTACAAAAAATTTGTTGAATTAATGGACTACGTTGAACCTTGTTACAATTATAAAAATGGGATATAGATTGTTCGATATAAAAAAAGTATGTGTAGATATGCACTCTAAGCAAATTATATACAATGAAAAGATAATGATCAAATTAAAAGAGTGGCTATTAACATTGACGGAAGGCAAAAAGCAACAAAGAATATTGCAAGTTTTATAAATAGTACATGACCTAGGTCAACTAATAAGAAACTCAATTGCATATTTGAGGTGCGCAAGAGAAATCATGTATTTGTATGTGCAATAAAATCAATAAGTATAGGGGAAGAGCTGCTAATCGATTACAATTTGAATCACATAGATACAAACAAAGTTACTATCATGGGGATGGTACATACTATATACCATTTAAACCAACCTTCAATTAGTCACTCCAATATACAATTTTATTATTAAGTTTTTTTTGCTAAGTCTATTGGTTTCATTTCACTAATGTTTTTTTTTAATATTTAATCTTGGTCACAGGGCGACATTCATCTGACACATAGCACAAACATGAATGTAGCTTCCAACCCTTGTAACCAGTAGGTAAACCTCATTGTAATTGTACAAATTAAATAAAAGTAAAACGTTATATTATCATGTTCTTTTCTTAAGGGTTTACGAGTAATTTTGATAATGTTACTAATATTCTTCTCAAAGATAGATGTTCGAGGAAAGGCAGATGCATTACGTGATGACAATATATCAGTGGACTCACTATTATGCAATGATGACATTACATATTCCACAGACCCTGTCGCAATGATGAGAAAGATCCAAAAGAAAGTTAATCAAGAAATTATTGCTCTGGCATACCAAGTCCCTCAAACTGATGCAATAAAAAAGAGGTTGCAAAAATTGATGGAGAGTGCACAAAACTTGCAAGTAAGAAGTAATTAAATCTTTAATTATAACATAAGTTCAAAAATGGTTTATATTTTATAATCTTTTATGTCGGGAACTGAAGTATGTACGTGTTATTTTTATAGGAAATATTGTGTCCTGATCAAGCTGGTGGCCATGATGAGGGTACTCTAGGTAGTTTAGGTGATGACCGTGTTCCATACATTAAAACTACTTTGATGCTCTGACTACTTTGATGTTCTGTGTTCACAAGCTCTTTGTTTTTATCAAACATATGACTTTCCTGCACATTTTATAATTGTTCAAAGACTTTAAAATTCAAAAGGCTCTAAAATTGACTATTCTACTTTAAAAAATTGATCCTAGTTCCTCGTTCTGCTCTTGGTGCTCCTGCACCACTGTGTTATTGCTCATATATTTAATGTTTTGTATATTTAATGTATTATTCTTCAGGTGATGTCCATGTTCCTGTAAAACTGTCGCCTCATCAAATCCCACCGTCCCCACCTCTATTGCCAACTGCAATATTGGCAACACGCATCATGTAGACATCCAGTAGTGCACATCATACTGACCCCGGAGTTGGTAGATCCATATTTTTCTCTCTCTTTTGTTATGTGTTTATTTCCATTGAAGTGTTCTTTTTGGGGGGCATTTCATAGTGGATTTATTTTCTGTAGCAAGACATGTAAATGAGGATGTAGAGGCCACTAGATGTGATACCATAGCAATATTTCCTGGATCTTCTCGTATTGCTAGTATGGGAACTTTGCCGACCACATTTTAGGTGAGCGAAGAATTGCTTCCCATAAAGATAGAGAAGGTTCTAGGTACTTTAAAATTATTACGCTATATAGAGTAATTGTAATTTACTTAATGATCACTCATTTTGGACTAATCATCCCATGGTTTGTTTGCGGGAAATGATATTTTTAATAAAAATATTAATGAAATTAAATTGGAGATCTTTGGGCCCACCATATGTAAACGATGGAAGGAGAAAGAAACAATTTAAAAGATGAGCTCATAAACCATTTGGTTGGGTTGTTTGGAAATGACACATTTGAGAAAAGCAAGGTCCTTGATGAAGCTGGAAAACATCTAAAGTATGCGAGGGACCTATATAGGACACATTTAGGTAAGAACAAAAAGTAAGAGCATCCCCCTTGATTCCAGAGAGGGAGTGGAAGGACCTAATTTTGGATGCCAAGGAGAGAGTTGAAAGGAAAAAAGGAAATACACCACCAAGTAGAAGAAGGTATGTGATACTATTAAGAATGTAATTATGTACTAATTACTCTTTATATTTATATAATCTAACATACTTCAAACTTTTCATAGACTACTCGACACATCAAAGGCAACTAAGGCAAGAATAGAAAAGAATGAGCAACACAAACTCAGCTCTGGTGGTTATATGAAAGTTACCACACAAATTGTAAGTATCAATAAATGAAATATTGCATCAAAATAATAAATTGCAAACAATTTTTTTAATCATTAAATAATACAAGCAAAATTTATGATATTAAGCAAAAAATGTAGGGCTCTTAATTCAATAGAGTGCCCACAAAAGATGACATGAAAATTGCCTTTTGAGAGGGCTATAGAGTCATGGCTAAATGTCTAAAAAGATTGAGTGCGCAAAAAGAAGAATCCGATGCATCTGTCAATCATGTAAATAAGATAAATGAAAATTATTTAAAATTAAATACTTGAGCAATAATCTATTCGATGTTAATTTCTAAAATAATGTGACTATATTTGTTTTAAATAATCAAGCAATCATAACAATGCACATGACATTAGAATGCAGCCTGCATAGGGTGGAACACAACCTACACATGATGAAGGTCATGATGTGTATCCCAGTACTGGAGGTATTCATGTGCTAAATAATTTTTTTAATGTAATGATTATTACAATTAGACATCTTTAATTAAAATTGGTGTAGTAATTAATGTAACCTTTTTTGTTTTTATTTTAGAGAATGTAGACCATGATGACCAAGTTGAGCATGATCCAGGTAGACAACATCAGGAATGTGATGGGGCCCCACCAGGTAAAGACGACCACTGTTATTCCTTTAAATGAATTTAATTGTAATTGGTGTATTGATTAATATAACCTTTCATGTTTCAACTCCAGAGGATTTAGAGGGTGTTCGGGATGTTGAGGATGAACATGTAATGATTATTAGATTTAAACATCTTTAATTGAAATTGGTGTAGTAATTAATGTTATCTTTTTTATTTATTTATTTTAGAGCATGTAGACCGTGGTGAGAAAATTGAGCATGATCTGGGTAGACAACATCAGGGACGTGATGGGGCCACAACGGGTAAAGAGGACCACTATTATTCCTTTAAACAAATTTAACTGCAATTGGTGTATTGATTAATGTAACCTTTCGCATTTCAACTCTAGAGGCTTTAGAGGGTGTTCAGGATGTTGAGGATGAGGCTAGACAAAATGATCAGGAAGATGATGTGGCCTCATTAGGTAAAGAGCACCCTAGTGATTTTCTTTTAATTAATGAAATACTTGTAACAATAATAATAAAACTCATGAATTTAACCCATTTCTTTGTTATTGCAGTGAACCCCCCTTTGCATACATGTCATAATCATGAGTACAAGACTAGGAATACATTAACTAGATCACGAGAAGAGAGTAGGAGAACTAAAGAGGGGACAAATGATGAAGACAACTATCGTCCACTTAGTCTTTACCTCCTGGAAGCTTCAAAAGGAAAGAAAAAATAATGATTGTAATCTTATTATATGTTAACAAATGGATTTTATATGTTAATGAATGTTAATGAATGATATGTGTCAATGAATGTTGATGAATGTTACTTGTTAATGAATGTTAATGAATGATATGTGTTAATGAATGGTGATGAATGTTAGGTGTTAATGAATGTTAATGAATGTTATGTGTTAGTGAATGTTACATGATAATGATTGAATGTTATGTTTCATTAATGGATGAAAGAATGTTAGACATTAACGGGGAATTTAGAGTGATATTAGTGGGGGAGGGGCCAAATGAGCTTCCACCTTTGCGTGGTTGGCCTTATTAAGTAGATAATATTAAACTATTCTTGAAACAAAGAGAAGCTCAATAAGGTAATGCACTTTTCAATATTTCATTATGCTCCACTGTTAATCTTATTGATGCTAAGGATCTTGTTTGCAAGCCACATATTCAGTGTTGCAAGTTGTGAACATGCTTCTACAAGATAGTACCCATTCCAAGTGAATGCATGCCTCATTGGTTTTGTGAGTTTATTTTGTTCTAGAATAGACATGCTTTCTTTGTTCATTCCTTAAAATTTGTTCATATTGTTTTAGAATAGACACACTGCCTCATTTTCTTCATTCATTTTTCATTTTGATTTTACTTTTGGTTGAATTTGAAGAAAGAGCATGCATAAAAGGAGGTGGAACTGCTGGAAACTGACTGTTAAACTAAGTTACTGATTCGTCACTAAAACCACTAGATCTTGATCTGATTCTGGCTGGGTCCAGATCTAAGCCTGATTCCCCTTGGATTCCTCCAAGTTCCTTCTTAGGTGGCTGGCTTTTTCACACAATTATCAGCTGATTTTGAACTTTAACCCACATGATTACCAACTTACCCTTCAACACTAAGCCCTCTCAAGGGACCAAAACTTGACTTCAACCTTCCCAACTTTGTTTGCCACTTCCTAGGGTCTTCTCATACCCCAAAAAACATGATTAAACATAATTAAAACTCCCAAATGGCTGGTTTCTACCCAAACCCCAAACTAGGTACCAACTAGGCTTATTTTCCCAATTAGGTCTCCAAACCCTATTTTTTTAACTTAACTTCCCAACTTCCAAAAAAAATTGGAAAAAAAGTCACATATTAAGATACCCTTTTTAGAGTTACTCAAGATATCAAAAATAATCACACTACTCCTTTGGACCAACTATATGAAATACTGACTTCTACCCCAAAACTAGGCCTAATTAGGCCACTTTTATAAAGAAAGTACCCACAAAACTTACAACCAAGACTCAAAACCTCAAATAAATCTTTCCTTACCTTCCAAAATAAATAATTTTCATTCCCATTCAAAGAGACATGCTCATTTGTTACCCCAAAACACAAACCCTCCTTTCTAGGAACAAAAACTAGGGCTTTCTCAAAATGAACACCACAAACACTTCCAAACAAAATAAAAGGTTTTCCCACCTTTAATTCAACATATCTTAACATATTACATCAGAAAAACATACCCTCATTAAGAAAAATATTCAGATCAAATACATGGTACCATGCACCCCCTACTCACACAGCACAACTTGCTCATTTGGTGGTCACCATTCAAACATTCATGCTTCTCCTACACACATATGGGTAGTATATATTATTTTACAACATATTGGACCCATTACAAAAGACATTGTAGAAACAAAAAGTGGATCGGATCATTCATCCATAATAAACCCCAAAATCCAATAAAAAACTGTCAAATAACAGCCTTCAGGGACAATCAATGTTTTGGTGTACAAAATGATTCATTAAACCTTCTAAATGAATTTAAATTATTCTCAGAACATCCATGAAACACTTTCCAATGGGTGCATATCAATATGAAGAAATAAAACCACAATATGCTTCAAATTTCACTCATGAAATGCAAGGAAAACGTTGAATTTTTATTGCGGCAGTTTGTTTTCACATAGATTAACCTTCATATCAACATCAACAACCTCTCCACACATGAGAATGAGGTTTTTAAACACTATTATGATTCCTTATGATAATTATTCTCATGCATTCTTGTAGCTATTTCATCTTTATGTTCCTGATAATGAAGTACCAACTGCACTTAATCCTTTGTAAGCTCACTGATATTAATCCTTTGTAATCAACAAAAGTAAACCTGATGGTAACATCGACAAGTAGAAGCATGTGATTGAGATAGCATGCACCGTTTAAGTCCATCGACAGAACACACACTAGTGGCAATGGATAAATCTTGTCTTGTCGATAGCTGATGAGGCTGTCGGTAAGACTTAATCTGATGGACACTGGCAAAAATTAAATTGCATTAGCAAAGGTTACGGCGATAAAGGGTCATCTGTGTAGACAAAAGCAGTTGGGATTTTTAATTTTTTTGTAAATGTTGGGGAAGGTCAGAATTTTGACGAACACTAAAAGACAACCAACGATGTTGCCATAACTGCGATGACAAAAACATCGCAAGATGCGATGACAAACATGTTGCCTAGTTGCAATGGAGAAATCTTGTCTTGCCGATAGCCAAGGCTATCGGAAAGACTTATCTTGATGGACACTGGAAAAACTAAAATGCATCAACAAAGGTTATGACGATAAATAAAGGGTCATCATCAAAAGTTACGGTGATAAAGGATGCAAAGAGGTCGAAACTTTGATGTCTCCTCGTCAAAAAAACATGCAGTGGGTGCACAGAAATTTCTGACATGGGGTCGTCAGAATTTTGACATGAATCCCATTGTCAGAATCACCGCCAAAAAAATAGCGATGAGGATTTTCTCCCTGAATATGTCTGAATTCCAACATCTAGTTGTCTAAGTTCTGACGAACGCTCATTGGAAAACCGCTCCAAATGTACTAGTGCCACAAGGCTCATCTTCTAAAATTTTATAGATTATCAAAGTTTCAAAACTCCAAGGCTCTCCAGACCAATATTCCACCATACCTTCTCCACTTTTCCCTTGTCTATTAGGTCACTATTCTTTATCTCACAACATACCTTTCACCCAATACCAAAAATTTGGTCTAATCATTGATAAATTTGTGTAATTATGGATTCTATCATTTTGTTAGACTTGTCATGGTTGTCATGTTAGCTGTTGAAGCTTCCAATTTTATTGTTTCTTTAGAATATTTTCCATCATTAAATTGTCATACTTGTTCACCATTTGCATCACTCCTATTTCTACTCAATCTTTGACCTTCCATAGTTTTGATTTGATAAATTTGCGATAGGTCACAAACCATTATGTAAGAACCAATAGGTAGAAGAGAAAGATGTTATAGCATTGAAATGATCCAAACTGAAAAAGACAAACAGTTTTTCGTGAACAAAAAACTTTTTACTTGAGTAGCTAACCAATAAGAAACAATTATGTTACCTTGAACAAAACTTGCAAGTTCTCTATAAGAACCTTAAAATTTGAAAGAGTAAAATATTAAATTTGAGTTAGATTAAAAAATAGAATATTAAACATAAAAAATTTAAAAAATTCAAATCGTATTATTCACATTTTTTAAAGAAAAAAATTTAAGCTATTATAATTATATTAAATATTAATTATCTAACATTTAATAATTATTGAAATTATATTCACTAATCACACAATAATATATTAAAGAAAACATATAATTCATAAAAACTTATACAAATTTCACTCAATAATATTAAAAAAAAACAAAAAACTTTCAAATAAAATATGAATACTATAAACTTTAATATTAAATTAAAGAAAATAAATTATTTATTTCACAATTTGAAATTATTTTAAATATTAATACCATGCTAAATTGCGTTGAAATTCACTCATACCATTTGAACTTTTCCCTCATTAAACAAACGTACATGAAATTTTATAGTACGTGGGGATACAAGGAACTTATAAACATGTGAGGATAACGAAAATGTCAATTTATAATAATACTCGAGAAGGTCAATCCGCGTGTGGTGGGAACATTCTTTTCTATAACAGGTAAAATACGCGTCAACTCCAGGAATAAACATGTGAGCAGGTAAAATAGGCGTCAACTCCACAAAAAAATAAACATGAGAGCAGTTTGAATGTCAATTTATAATACTCCAGAAGGTCAATCCGCGTGTGGTGGGAACATTCTTTTCTATAACAGTTAAAATAGGCGTCAACTCCACAAAAAAATAAACATGAGAGCAGTTTGAATCTCTCAATTTATATACATTTGTAATTGTAATACTACAGGAGGTCAACTCCTATCTTTAACTCACGTGTGCAGGGCAAACAGAACCCAAAATAGGAGTCAAAATATGTAGCTTGTTCATTCATCCTGTATTAATTTCCTTAAACAGATTTTGAACAATTTGTTAAAATACATGAAATTCACTTATACCATTTGAACTTTTCCCTCATTAAACAAACGTACATGAAATTTTATAGTACGTGAGGACACTTGGAAATTGTAAAACACCTTTCTATGACAGCTAACGGAACCCAAAATAGTCGTCAAAACTATGTAGCTTGCTCATTCATCCTCTATTAGTTTCTTTAAACAGATTTTGAACTATTTGTTAAAATATTCATTAATATATATAATCAATCAAAATTGTTAGCTCTTCAAAAGGCTCATTTCACATGTGCTCAATAATGCTATCAAGCATAATTATAATTATGAATGATTTATTTGATTTTCATATTGAACATAGAAACTTAAATCAAATTAAATATATAAAGTTTTCATTCTATTTATATGAATTATATGTGGTAAAGAGTACTTGATTTAATGACAAAGTTCATGTTGTAGGCATCTATATGATGCTGAATTCAAATCTTTAAAAAAGGAAAAAAATACTTACAATTAAAAGTGGCTGCATTTTTACTCTTATAGTTATGCAAGGAGTTAAATCCTTTATTAATTCTATTAAGATTTGTGACAAAGAACAAAATACTGCTATAATGATGAAGAAAATATTTGATTTGTTGAAAAGTATTCACTATTGAAAATAAGATCTATTTTTTAATGGAGAAACTTATCAGTCTAAATAAAAATAAATTAGACCTATATTATATTAAACAAAATTTTCAGCTCATACAATACATGAGAACCTAATCCCAAAATAACCAAGCAGCATACAAACCAAAAATAGAGTGCTTATAATTTAAGAAGCATTAACAATACAAAATTAAAGCTTTGTGGGGTAAGAATGGATAAGTTTACAACAATTGTTAACCTAAAGGAAAATATTGTGAGAGAAGGGAAAATCATAATCAAAAAGTCTTTTTAGAAGGAAATACATACAACAATTTGCAATGCAAAGTCGCAATGATTGAATAGCACAATGGAGGATATGTGTCACTAAAGGAGAGGTTGGTATCGATTAAACATTATCATATTTAGTCTCGCAATTAATGCTTAATGAGCCAACCAACACTCGTAATTTATCATATTTTTTTAAAAGCTTCTTTTTTACCTGTTTCGGTAAGGATATCAACAAGTTGATAATTGGTTTTGAAAATTTTAATTCAACTAGTCTCCGAGTCACAAGATTTCTCACAAAATGATATCAAGTATCAATATGTTTTTTTCTATTACGAAAGACTAGATTTTTGGTGATGGCGATTATTGAATTATTTTCGAAGTATATAACAATTGGCATATTTATTTTTGGTTTAAATATATCATAATTTTTCTCAACAATATTGCTTGATAGGAAGTTGATGTTACCCCAATATACTCATCTTCAGTTGAAGATCATTTTCTAATTCGAGTTATGCATGAGTATACATGTGGCTATTTCTATTTTGAGCCATCTGTCAATGAATACAAGACCTCTATTTATTGAGGAAATTGTAATGCTTGATTTGTCTCTGGGCTTTCAATCAATTGATCCATGATCATGTGATCAAGAGGCTTTTTGTGTATTTAATTTGAATGAATAAAGATTCATGTGTGTTAAAAATTTGTGTTATTGCTACTAAGAAATTTATGGTACTCTTTTATTTTCTTCAATTAGTATCAGAGCCTAGTAGATCAAGTTTGCTAGGTTAAACTGTTGAAAAGAAGTAGGTCATAAGTTTGAAGTTTCTGCTTAAAAAGATCGATGGTTTTGTTTGTACGTTAGTGCAACAAAGAAAACAACAAGATAAAGGTGGAGAAATTCATAGCTATTATGAAAACATCTTAAAGTTGAAAGATTGATGCTATAGTGATGGAATAAAATAAATTGATAAAGATATCCATGTTCCATTGTCAACCAAAAGAGATCTATATGAAGAATTCCCAAAGGGAAGGGTGAAGTATTTTCAAAGCCAATGAAGGAGTTGTGGACAAGAGATAAAAGATATCACTGCCACTATTAAAAAGGAGATCCAAGCCTTAGGAGAAGCTTGAAGGAGTTAAAAACTCATTACTATTGCAAAAAGAAGAAAATTTATAGTCTTCATGATGACAAGTGAAGCCGATCTTCAAAGAATGAGATCAAAGATTCCAAAAGAATAAGTCGTAGGGCTAGATTGAAGCCACTTCTAAAAAATGTGAAGCCCTCAAGTTGTGAGGAATTCAAATTAAAGCTTAAAAAGGCCACGATGTTTTGTTAAGAATCATTGGAGCCCTCTATAAGAGAAGAGGAAGCATGGACCCTTGAAGGAGTCCAAAAAAGAATTTGTAAAACAGAGATCACCACATAATGTAGTGTGGTAGGAGATAATCCCATTAAAGTTAGAAGAAGAGATAATGGGTTTTGAGTTGAATCCACTAGTGGTTGAAATTAAAGGGGAGATTGTTGGAATACTAATTTCTTCCACATTATAGAAAGAATTGTAGTCTTGCAAACTTATATAGAAACTCTAAAAATATAATTATTTAATTTGAGTTATGCATGAGTATGCATGTGGATATTTCTATTTTGAGTCATCCTTCAATGAATACAAGACCTCTATTTATTGAGTCAATTATAATGCTTTATTTGTCTCTGATCTTTCAATTAGTTGATCCTTGATCATGTGATCAAGAGGCTTTTTGTAACTAGGTCTCTTTTATTTTCATCATTTTTGTCATCTATAGAACCAACCCAATCACTATATATATGTGCAATTAAACCAAAAACATCTATAGGTACATATAAAATGCCAAAATTACTTGTATCCTAAACATACCTTAAAACCATTTTTAATGAACAAAAATTAACCTTACGTGGATTTTGCATAAACCTTGAAAGAAAACTAATGGCATAATGATATCTTGTCTAGTATTTATTAAATACATAAATTTGCCAACCAAACTAAACCAATGTTGCATATACTTTTTCAAAACCATCATCGTTGATCAATTTTTCAGTCATGTTCAAAGGTGTGTTCATGAGTCTGAAATTTTTCATCTTGTACTTATCAAGTAAATCATTAGCATCTTTACTTTGTAAAATGAATATATCACCATTTAGTTGTGTTACCTCTATCCAAATAAAATAATGCATTAAGTCCAAATTTGTCATTTCAAACACATTTTTTCTACCATGTTTGAATTCTTCCATTAACTCTTCATCATTTGCTATAAAAATCAAATTATCAATATATATACAGAATTTATGTCACCTATACATTAAAATTTTACATATCATGTGACCTCACTTTCATTTATTTAAAAAAAAAAATTTAAAACAACTATCTATCCTACTCTACCATGCTCTAGGTTCCTATTTGACTTCATAAAGTGCATTTTTCAGCTGATAAGTTTTTTGTTCTTGTCTTGCAATCTGATAACCAAGTGGTTATTCTACAAATGCTTCCTCATTCAGATAACCATTTAAAAAGGTTATTTTAACATCAAAATAATAAACTTTCCACTAATATTGGTTAGTTAACTCAAAATATTCTTACGGTGTCTAGTCTTGTTCAACAAGAGAATATGTTTGAGTATAGTCAATACATGGTTGTTGAGAAAAAAAATTGCCACTAATATTTCTTTATGTCTTTCAATGGATGCATCATATTTGAATCTAATTTTTAGATCCACTTCAACCCAATCACATATTTTTCAAATGGAAGATCAAAATACTCTCATGTTTCATTTTTCTCAATTGAAGAAATTTCTCGATTCATGGATTTAATCCACACTTATGTTTTGGTTGCATCCTCAAATTGACTTGGTTCAACTTGAACATGAGATAGTAAAGAAAAATTTAAATTTGAATCATGAAAAGTCGTTCCTTCATAATTTTAATTAAGACATTTTACCTTTCTTGGCGGAGGACTCGAGCTTCAGGGACTAGATGGAGAAGGTTGTGAGCTTGGTGAAGGAAATGCAATAGGAATTTTGTTACTAATTAGACCAAGAGAATAAGTTGGAACACCTAGTTCAAAATCAATAATTGCATACTTTTCCTTGTTCAAAATTTCATTCCAATGCTTTCAACAAATATATCATCTCTTCTAAAAAATAGTTTTTCACTTACTATATTAAAAAATAGTAACCCTTTGTCTCCTCACTATATCCAATAAAAATACATTTTTCACTTTTATCATCATTTTTTCTCCCTGTTTGTTTAGCCATCTATGCATCTGATATAACTCCAAAAACCTTTGATTGGGCAACACCTAGTTTTCTTCCTCACTGTGCCTCATAATATGTTATATTTTCACACTTTTGGTTGGACATCTATTTGAAAAATATGTAGATGTATCCATTGCTTCAGCCCAAAAAACATATGATTGGTCCTTAGGTTTAAGCATGCTTAAGGCCATTTCCATTATAACTTGCAATTAATTTTGTTTGTATTCCATAATTATTTGAAAATACTTGAAATTCAAACATACTATTTTGAAAGGAAAAAATAGTTTTTCCCATACTCACCTTGAATTGCTTAAATTAACTAAAATAATTAATTTTTCTTTAATAAAATAGACCCATGCCATACTAAAATAATTTGCAAAGATTAAAAATTATATATTTTTTATAAGATAATATTTGCACTCGATCATAAATATCAGTAAGTACCAATTCAAGTGGTACCTTTTCTCTCCAAGTTCTTTCCATCGGGAATGAATTAGAATGTTGCTTGCCAACATGACAACCTTCACACATTGATAATAATGAAAGATAAATGGTAATCCTCTCATCATATTCTTTTGAGATAGAAATTTGACTCCTCTAAAATTTAAATTCCCATATCTAGTGTTCCATAACCAAGATTGATTTTTGTCATTAGTTTGAAGGACTTGAGTTTTAGTATATGAAAACCTTAAAGGGAAAATATTATTCTACAACACGAAAAAATTTACCGCTGTTTGATTTTGTTTGCTTTTATCATTGTATACACTTAAAATTGGTCAGGAGATAATTAATTAAATACAAAGTTATTTATTTTATAAGCCTTTATTATTCTACTTATAAATAAATCTAATGATTTGTTTATATAGTTCATTTCTTTAATTTCCCCTATCATAATTCATTTCTTCTATTTTCCTAATTAAATAAACAAATTCCATTATTTGATTTTATTTGTTAATCCATTTTCGTTTAATTCGAATTTTTAATTCAAATTATCACATGGCTCCTAATAATTAACCACCTAACCAAACCACTTTCTAGCCTAACCCATTCAATCTAACCTTGGGTCTAACTAACCCTATCCCCTCTAGCTTCCTCATTCTAACCTCCTTTGGAGTGTCCATTCTCTCTTGAGGACACATGGCATCTTTGCCACATCTTCTTTATATCCTTGAAACTTGCCTTCTTGTTGGCATTTGTGGGAGATTCCTTGACACTTGTCTCTTTAGGAATGACAAGTGTCCTATCTCTCAAACTCCTATCTAACTTATTCATTTTCAGCCATTGATATCTCTAGGGTAAATCTCCACCATTGAATTCTGCCACATCAGCCATTGCATTGAAAAATCTATAAATGCATCTCATTTTCATTCAATCAGCCCCTTCAGTTTAGCTTTTAATCTTGCAATCATAATCTTCAAATTTGAAATTTAGCACTAATATGCTAGCATAGCATTTGCATTTTAGAATAATCATAGCATAGCTTTTACATCATGGCAATCATGCATTTCATTTAAATCATGTAGCTACTTAGTTTTCAAGTAGTCATTTTGTTGATCATGCTATTGTTGAGAGCCAAATCCAAAGATCTACAAGATCCTTGAAAATAGAGAACAATGGGACACTACTAAGAAGGCTGAGTTTGTATTTCATGATTCTTTAAATTTTCTTTCTATTAATTTGTCTCATTGATGTGTTTTGAGGATATTTTAATGATTGACACATAAATTCAGCACACAATCATAAATGATGCATTCTCTATTTTCAAATATTGTAGAATATCTTTTTTCAACCAATTATCTTATACAACATACAACACATCATGGACATAGTTTTTATGATGTTGTTTTGCATTTACAGCGATTGTCCCCTTACATATGACTTAAACTTACTTATTATCACCAAGTTGGACTTGAATTTTAATAGAATCATCTATATCTACAAAATTATTTTTGTTTTCTATCATGCGGCTACTACAACCACTACCGAAAATCCATATAATTTGTTATTCTTCCGTTGAAGCATTGCAAGCAAGAAATAGGTTATTATCTGATTTTTTTTTTTTTTTTCTTTAGAAAAGCATGCATGTTACTTATTTTTTTCCAGCGATCCAAATTATAATTCCCAATTTTTTGTAGTAGTGGAATTATACATGTGATTTATCATAGTTTTGATCACTCTTATGACTATGACCAAATTTTCTTCATGCAAAATAATTTTTACTTTGGCCACTACTAAATTTTTTATTGAATTTTTTATTTTTATTTTTAAGCAAAGAGGCAAGCCAATTATATATATAATATAAGTATAATAATAAATTACATAAGGCAGTTGCCCCTCCGCCATCTTGAGGTATAACTGGAGATGTGACCAACTTTACAGAACTGCTACTAAACAATGAATGGACCTAGCATAATTTTTCCTAGTACAAGTGTCTCATGGAGCTATACATAGGAATCCAAATGTCCCATTGTAAGTGTTGTAGAATGAGACAAAGAGGGAGACCATGATACAAAAATGACTAAGAATATGGAAAGAGAAGAAATGTAGAAAACAAAACACCACTGCCTAAAAAATTCCTCTGTTATTCCTTAGCTCAGAAAAAACCAGAAACACTATAGATCCACAATGGCTAAAATAGGGGAATTGTCCATGAATGTGCCACATATATCAATGTGTTACTTGATGAATAAGACTTGGAGTAGTGACACCGAAACCCAATAATTCCACACATATCTAGTGACAACAACTCTAAAATTCAATTTGAGAAGAATCCCATCTTTTTCCAGCTTTAACTTACCATCTTTGAATGTTCTTTCCTATTTGGTGTCTTCCACATAATCGATCCAGTCATAAATCATGAGGTGAAACCGGAAGGTATAAATCATGTTCAGTTGTTTATCTATGACAACTATATACCACCTTGCAAGCAACTTAGAAAAACAACCATGGGATCTGGCATCAAGAACTCATCCTTCTGAGGAGAAGATAATCGATCCAGTCATAAATCATGAGGTGAAACCAGAAGGTATAAATCATGTTCAGTTGTTTATCTATGACAACTATATACCACCTTCCAAGCAACTTAGAAGAACAACCATGGGATCTGGCATCAAGAACTCATCCTTCTAAGGAGAAGGTAACATGATTCTTCCAAGGAAAGTGCCTTCACTTCTTGCAACCCAGTCAAAGGGTCGATGTATTTTCCATCTAATGATCTTAAAGGATAATCCATTTAATAATATGATGATCCCTCTAAATTTAATCCCATGTTTAACAAAGTATAATGTTGGTGCAATGTTCTCCTTAACTCCAAATACACTAGTCCAAGGAATGCTAGCAATTTGGCCCTACAAACACCACATGTGTTGCAACAAGCCTAGAACCTAATAAGCTCCAATCACGAGTGAATAAAAAGTAGCAAGGAATAAAAATTTCAAAATAAAGCCACCAACCCAAATTCCTACCAAGGACTCAGTTGATGAAATAACGCGGCATCTTGCAAAAGCACACAAAATGTAAAAAATATTGAATATTACATGTCTTTGCTTAGGATCATGGAAAGGATAGGATCTAACTTAGCAGAATTATCAGTCAAAAATACTTCTCCTTAATCAAGCCAACAACCTTTTTTATCCAGGGCATCAGCTAACAAATTTGCCTCTCTAAATCAATGCAAAATAATGTATTTGTCAAATTTTTCCAACAAAGACAAAACCTCATGGAGAATGTACCTGATTTTCTAGTTAGAAGCATTGAATTTCTTGAGGGAAGACACAATATTAAATGAGTCACCTTCTATGACAAGATTCCTCACTTTAATTTTTCTTGCTAATCTTTAAACCAAAGACCAAAGCTAAATGCTCCTCTATTTTATTTGAACCATCCACAATTCTAGTTTCCCCTGCCTCTGCCCCTACCCCTACCCCCACGATCACATTCTCATGACTACGTAATACAAAGACAACCCCCGAGACCCCCGAGTTCTCTATTGAATTTTTTTTTCCTTTACCTCTAAACTTTCTTGTATTCATACAAGATGTCTCTTTAGATCCTTTCTTCCTAATTTGAGATATTTATCATAGTTTGAAAGGCATAGTCAATAATATTTTAAGCAAACCTATTCATTTTTTGTTCATGGGTTTGAAGAGATCTCATAAGTTCATTTAGAGATAAAAAGACAAGTATTTTGACTGTTCAATATCTATTACAATAAGATCAAATCTAACAGGGAGACATCTTAATAATTTTTCTATCTCTTTGATGAATCATATTTTCCCCATAGTGCCTAATCTGATTGACTGAACTCATCACACTACTTAAGGAGTCTCACATTGATTCTGAGTCTTTCATGACCATATTTTTAAAGTCCCTTATAAGAATCTTACATTTGATTATTTTTACTTTATCTATTCACTAAAAAAATCCTATTCTTATTTCAAATTTTTTGTTCTAATAATTCTAAGAAAATAATAGTCATGTAAAGATTGTTGAATGATAAATAAGACTTTCAAGTCATTTCTTCTAGTTTCTTTCAAATGTTCTCTTTGTGATTGATTCAAGGCTGTAAGGTACTAAGCATCTATAGGCTCTTTATATCTTTCTTTTACCAATACGTACAAATATTAGGATAAAAAATAAATTTTCCATTTTTATACTCCATAAACCATAATTTTCTCCTTTGAATATAGGTATTTAAGGCTAAGTTAAACTTGAATAATAGGCTGCCATGTTTTGTTTTCATAAAAATTAAATTCACAAGTGATATCCTCTCACAAATTCAATGCAAATTGTACCTTTGCAATTCTAAAAATAAAGATTTACTACACCAATTTCTGTACAGAGAGCCAACCCACCTTCTAACCAGTTGCAGTTTAGGGAATAAACAATATTTCTTAAATCATTTCTAGATGTTTTTATACTAATTCTTGGTTCTTAGGAGTAGAAACAATGTCATAAAATTAGGTTTATATGTATTTATGTGTATGTGGGAAAAGCGGGTCGATAGAACTCAATATGTGAAAAATGTTCCAAAATACCTGTCCACACATACACATAGGAATTCTTGGTGCAAGCTATGGAGTAATGAAGTATTACTCAGCTTCCCAAGGTTGGTCCCATGGTTCTCTATCTTACAATGTCCCTCAAACCAATGTTTTTGCTCTCAGACCACTGAGCAAAATGGTTTAGGAATGGCAAATGCAAGAACGAGGGATGCTTTGATAGATTTTAGTATGAGATGCATCCTAAGCTATGCATGATCTTAAAATGCAATAAACTAGATTATAAGATGACAAGGTTAGTATAAATACTATCCTAACATGATATATTACTCTATGATTGAGCTAAAATGATAAAGAAATTATTCTAAACATGCATATTTAGATTAATTCCTGATTTAAAAGAGGCTAAAATGATGAGCATAAAATGAGATATGAAAGTTTGAATGTATTTGAGCATAAGTGTGATACTACAAATTTGGAGGATGATTCAAAATGGAGGAATGAGAGCTCTATTTATAGCAAAAATAGGGCAATGGATGGTCAGGATTGAAAGAGTTGATCAAGGGTTGAGTTTGAAAGTTGGGGATCCATGTTTGCAATTTGCACCAATAAAATGGTGACAAGTGTCAACATAGGGTTGGGTTGAGAGAAGGGGTTGGAGACATTAAATGCCTGAAAAGACCTTAGGGTTATCTAGAACGTAAGGGTCAAGCTTAAGTTAGGATTACACACTGGATTAAGAGTTAATCCAAGGATAAACCTTTGTGCAAATGATTAAGAGATAATCATGGTCAAAGCATTAAATGCTTGATGAGACCCTTGGGTTGGATGAAGGTTGAGTTAAAAGAAATTCTTTAACCATGTAGGAGGGTTTGAGTTAACCATTAATGGTTATGAAGACTTTGGGGAATTAAGTGGTTGAAGGCTTGAAGCCTTTAATGGTTATCAAAGACTTTGAGGAATTAAGTGGTTGAAGGTTTGAAGCCTTTAATGGTTATCAAAGACTTTGAGGGTTTGAGAAGTGACTTCCCCTTGCTTAGGGATGTGACAAAGTTTAGAAGATGGGTTAGGCTAATTAGAAATGATTAGAAGAGTCTAGAAGAAATTAGGAAGGGGTTTAGGAAGCAAGTGGGAAATGTAGGAGAATGAAAGTGGATGGAGGGATAATAGGATTTAATTGAATTTAATGAATTTAATTCAATTTGGTTGCAATTAAATAAATTAGATTTATTTAATTTAGGATAACTATTTAATTAAATTTGAATTTAATTAAAAGTGGATAGGGGGGATTTAATTGAATAAAATGATTTATTCATTAAATGGGTATAGTGAATTTAAATGAGTAATTTACTTAATTAAATAGTGGAATGTGGATAATTTAAATAAATTGGATTTAATTAAATAGAGAAATAAACATAAAATATTCATTTAGGAATATGGTCATTTTTATACGTCTACATTTTGCCCCTCTTTGAAGTGATGTGTGTGCACATGCTATTTCAAAGAAAATGATGCTTTATCATGATTTATGATCAAATGCAATTTTTGTGTCGCTCTTTTGATTTGCAAGTCGTGCCCCAGATTTGATTTGATGCGTGATGCCCCAGATTCGATATTTGATGGTGATGCCCCCTCGGGAGATGAATCAATTTTTTTGAAAATTTTTGATTTGATTTGATGAGTTGCGTGTGATGTGTAGGATTTCGTCAATGTAAAATGTGTGTAAATTGATTCATCTCTCGACAATGTATAGCGTGTAGGGTATAGGGGAGACCGCGACCATAGTACATGTCCGTTGCGCTAACCCTAATTTCATTTTTCTCCTATAAAAGGGGGAAAATAGCTTTGATTTGATTCATTAGTGCTTTGTTGACTTTGGAGAAAGAGAATTTGGTCTGAAGAGAAAATGCCTATTCTGTATTCCAGACACCGTTTCGAGCACGTTCGGAGGTACCGGAGACCTGCAGCGTATGGACCACCAGTAAGTCAACATTTTTGACCCTCTTTTGATTTCGGATTTGGTTGTTTTTAGACGTTTTTTTATTTTTAAAAGTCAGGTTTAGTGTTTTAGCGTGTCTAAAGCATAGATTAGTGCATACGAACTTTTAAGTAGCGCATCAAGTCTATTTTAGGGGTGCATCCGAAATAAAATAGGGTAGCGCATAGGAAACATAGGTTAGTGCATAGACGCAGAATAGCGCATGGCGATAGTCGGGTAGCGCGTCAGGTCAGTAGGTTAGCGGGTAGGGTTAACCTAGCGCATAGGGGTCACAGGGGTTCGCATGGGTAAGGGGGTTTAGTGCGTAGGGCTAACCTAGCGGATAGGGTGAAATAGGTAGCGCCTAGGAGGGATAGATTAGCGCGTAGGTAGGTTTTAGCGCATAGGGTGGTTTAGGTGGTGCATGGGAGGAAAGAGTGAGCGCGTAGAGTTAGTCTAGCGCATATAGTAAATAGATTAGTGCGTAGGAAAGACAGCCTAGCGCATGGGTTAGTTTTAGCGCATCTGGAAAAATTTTGCAAAATGATGTGATTTGTAAATTTGTTGTGTCGTGCTGTCATGATTTTATGGATTTGTCGAATATGAGTGTTAATATAACTTGTTTTGATTTGCGATATTTCAAGTTATGTATAGATATCAATGTAATGTTTGATCAAAATATGATTGAGTTGCGTACCTTGTTTCAAGTTCAATGTGTGAAGCCTGATTTGTGTTACAAGCTGGTATGGGTTGGAAACTTGAGTTGTGTTACAAGCTGATATGGGTGGGAAACTTGAGTTGTTTTACAAGTTTATGTGATTGTGGAGACTTGAGTTGTGTTACAAGTTTTGATATGGTTTTTGATAACTTGAGTTGTTTTACAAGCTGATATGAAATGATAGGATTTTGAACTTGATATAGATGAGAAAATTGTTTCATGTTGTTGATGTGAGTTTGATTTTGATATCTTTGTTTTGATGTGGAAACTAATATTGGATTTGTTTTGCTTGTTGACAGGAGCGATTGGGTGTGGTTCAGTCGAGGGAGAGATTTCCAAGACTGTGGACATTGATACCGCGGTTGTCTCAGGCTGATCTCGACATTATTGAGAGATGTGGGTTGACCTCCCTTTTGGATATGCCTCAGTTCACTATGAACTGAGGGCTACTGACAGAACTAGCAGAGAGGTGGCATAGCGACACCAACACCTTCCATTTTGCTATTGGAGAGATGACAGTCACGCTCGAGGACTGTTACAGGATCCTGCGGATTCCCGTAGTAGGCGCGCTACTACCGTACGAGCAGTCAGAGGAGGGTGGGACAGAGGCACTGCACCGCATCTTCCATGATGAGACAAACTGTGGCTATGAGATCCCGTGGCAGGAGTTTTTGGACCTAGATTACGCACCCCTGCCATCTGTACTAGCAGGGTTTATTAGTGGATTCCTTTGTCTTGATCGTAGGTCAAAGGGATTCTTGGTGGGATGGGGGTTGGTTTTGGAGGAGATGATCACACAGGGCTGACGATTTTCATGGGGATCAGCTATGCTGGCCCATCTTTACAGGAGCCTACATGAGGTGGTATACCTCGGTTATGGCAGTTTGTCAGCTTGCATGACACTGCTATAGGTATGGTGCTAGGAGCACATTCTAGCAGTGAGGCCACTAGCAGACAGGGATAGGCCCGTGGGATGCGCATATGCGTATGGATATAGAGGTCTAGTTGTCCAGCGCAAGCTGGGCAAACTAGAGCATTGGAGGAGAGTGCTTGATGACATAGATACGATCACCTGGCGACCGTACATAGGATGCGAGGTGTGGGCAGAGGATGGGCTGGAGATGCCCTTTATTTTCATGACCAGATACCTGATCAAGAGGACCCCTTTTGTGATAGAGAGATTTGTGGTGACCCGAGTTTTGAGGCAGTTTGGGCGCCAGCAGGGTATTCCACAGGGAGTGTGCCTATATGCATGCCAAAGGCAGGATGTAGCAGATTGGGGACCGACCATTGATAGCGCAGTGGTGGTAGAGGAGTTTGTTGGGTTGGCAAGGCAGATATGGGATTATGCCCCGGAGATTCAGGATGCGGGCATGACTGATGAGTTTGCCAGATTGTTTGCTATGCGGGCGGTGGCCAGGATATCTGATCCTGAGGAGATGAGGCTAGCTTTTGATTCGGATGAGGAGGAGGGAGAGGGAGATGATGATGATGATGATGGAGAGGATGGAGGAGATGGACAAGGGAGAGGAGCTAGAGGGAGGCGGGGAGGTAGAGCTAGGAGAGGAGATAGGGGTGTGGAGAGAGCGGTGAGACAGGGGGTGATAGACAGGGGGAGAGGTGGATTGGCTATTGGAGCCGGTGGAGAGGGGAGAGTGTGGGAGGTGCTAACTGTGGTGGGGGGTGGTGATGAGGCGAGGAGACTAGCACAGAGGAGGAGGATGGATGTGCTCCCACCTCCAGCACTGAGGACAGGCAGGGTTGGAGGGGTTGCCCCTACATAGGTACCACTACGGGTTCGGGTCCCTACACATATTGAGGATGCATAGATCCGGACCCTACAGGTGACTGTACAGCAGCTGCAGGCACAAATTTTGACATATCAGCGACAGATTTCATAGTTGACCACTGAGCGGGACTCCAAGATAGAGCGGAGGGGGTGAGCGGAGGAGGTGGTGTCTAGTATGCAGAGAGCAGCGGCGGGTGGTCCAATGAGAGACACCCTGAGAGAGCTAGCATTGAGAGCTCAGGAGGCGGAGTATTATCGGCGACACTATGAGGCTGTGGTACCCAAGGACCGGCGAGTACAGAGCTTTACACAGCCGAGATCCAGTCAATCTCGAGATACTAGGTCATGGTCTGAGAGCTGACGTGTTACAGGGCCACCGAGACAGGACCCTCCTGGGGATCTAGGGGCCGGTGCATTTGGAGCGAGACCATCTCCGTCAGGGGATAGTCATACTTGAGAGACGTGGTCTCTGTTGTATTTTTTTGATCATTGTTATTCTTTGTACTGGACACATTGCTGATACATTTTGTACCTTTTGATCATTTTTGGAGATATATATATATATATATATACAACACCATTTTCTTTGATCATGTGGTGTGTTTATATGGATGCATGTTGTGTGGGTTATTTCTTTATGATGATGCAATGCTTAAATATATGATATAATGTATGATGCAGGATGTATGCTTTTATATGCTGTGCGATGTATCTTGAAAATGAGATGTATGATTTGATATGCAACTAAATGTAAAATGATATGCCACTATGTTAAATGATATGCAACTATGTTTAAATGATATGCAATTAATGGTAAATGATGTGCAACTATGTTTTCGGTAGCATCCTCATTCTGTATTTGCCATTCGATATAACCATATGTTGTTTGCTTTCTTTTTAGGTATCATCATTGAGCATTGATTTGTTTAGGATATGTTAAAAATTTATACAAGCATAATGGTATAATTGAACCATAATGACCTGAGAAAAATTTACATGATTTTTTTATTTATTTTGCAAGATAGCACAAGCATCAAGGTATAATTGAACCAGGACGACCTGAGTGTGTATTGCGTAAATAGACAAGATTAGATTATTTGTATGTGTGAAGTGGAGTCAGGCCCTCAGTGATATTTGACGTATCACGGCTCGAGGCAAGTATTCACACAATACAAGTGATCACCTCCCAGACAGAAGACTAAGAAAATATTGGAGTTTCCCCATGATCTCTAGCTGTGAAGCATTTTAGTGAGAAAAGGGAGAAAATACAATAAGTCAAAAAGTTCAAAATGCAAAACTAGTTAAGATTTTCATGCGATAATGCATCATCCAGTACTTCAAAAAATCATCCATCCTTGGTATTTTTGTGAATTGTTTTCTTTTCTTTTGCGATGAAGCGTAGTTTTTGGTTTGTTGGATGTCATGCTTTTGAGTTTTGCAAATAGCCCTGATGTCTTGAATGTTTGCAATATTTGAGATGATTTGAATGCCCCTAGCTGAGTTTGCCTCTTGATGTGAATATGTATAAATGATTTCCAAGCCATGGTGGATTAGTGGTAAGAGGATATATATGGATAAACCAGGATAGTGACTACGCTAAGTATGTCTTGCATGGATATTTGCTAAGTGTCGGGCGATGGCCGATAGTGTTTTTATGGATAAAATGGTATGGATATAGATAGAGGAGCCATTCTTTCACAAGAGCGCCTGTTTACCAGGTTTTCATCATTTGTTTTTATTGTACTTTGTTTTTGCTTTTTTTTTTTTTTTTTCTGGATTTTTTTTTTTTTTGCTTGTTTTGGCTTCTTCCGTGCACTAGACTACTTAAGTGTAGTATTTCTTTAGATGGATGCTGTTAGTTGGTTCGTCGAGTAGATCTCCTTCTAAATTTGTTAACTGATAGGCACTTGATCCATAGACTGATATGATAACATAGGGACCCGACCAGTTAGGTTCAAATTTCCCTTTCTTTTCTTGATCTTGCTGATTTATTGGATTTTCTTTGAGGACTAGGTCACCAACTTTGAAGTTGCGGGGGATGACCTTGTGATTGTAGCTTCTACACATGCATTGCTGATATGCTTTGAGATGAGTGTAAGCATGCTGACATCTTTCATCTAATAGTTCAAGTTCTTGCAGTCGGTTAACTCAATACTCTTCACCTGGGATTAAGCCTTTCAAAGAGACTCTGAGAGATGGGATCTCTACTTCCAGGGGTAAAATGGCTTTTGAGCAATATACCAATGAGTATGGTGTTGCTCTTGTAGGTGTGCGGATGATGGTTCTGTATGCCCAAAGTGCTGGATTGAGTTGTACGTGCCAATCTTTGCCTGCATCATTCACTGTTTTCTTTAGGATTTTTAGTATTGTTTTGTTAGATCCTTCCACTTGACCATTTCCCTGTGGGTAGTATGGTGTAGAGAACCTATGTTGGATTTTGAATTTTTCACATAGTTCTTAGACATCTTGATTCTTGAAAGGCCATCCATTATCTGTGATGATTGAACTTGGAATACCATATCTGCAGATTAGATAATTGAGGATAAAAGAGGCAATTTGTTTCCCTGTCACTGTGGTCATGAGAACTGCTTCTATCCATTTGGTAAAGTATTTTGTTGCTGTTATAATGAACTTGTGTCCATTTGAAGATGAAGGATGAATTTTGTCCACTAAGTCGAGTCCCCACTGACAAAAGGGCCAGGATATTGTAAATGGCTGTAGTTCCTGTGTTGGTGCATGTATCAGATTACCATGGATCTGGCATTTAGAACATTTCTTAGCGAAGTGATATGAGTCTCTCTCCATCGTAGGCTAGTAGTATCCCATCCTTAGAAACTTTTTAGCAAGCGTAGTACCACTTGAATGTGTGCCACAAATACCTTCGTGAAGCTCGTGAAAAGCAAAATCAGAATCATTACGATCAAGGCAACGAAGAAGAGTACCATCGAGACCTCGACGATACAAAGTATCGGCGGTAAGGGTGTAACGGGCAGCTTTTCGAATAAAGTTACATTTTTGGTTACGGGATTGGTCAATTGGTAAGATATTGTGCTTGAGGTAATCGTATATCGGTCCATATAACGGAAAATCTGAACCAGTCAAGGCATAGATAACCTAGGATTCAGAGTGGTCATAGGCGGGGGAGAACAGTTGCTCTACCAGGAACTCGTAACGACTCTGTTGCTCTGGAATTTGTAATAGTGAAGCGATAGTAGCCATTGCATTGGCTGCTTTATTGTTCAATCTTGGTATTTGCTCGAAGGTAATGTGCACAAAATACTGTTTGAAGTCATCCACCATTCGCTTGTAGGGTAGTAGCTTGTCATCCTTTGTCTGATAGTTGTTAATTTGATGGATGACCATTTGTGAGTCCCCATAGACTTTTAACTCTGTGATTTTCCATTCTACGACCATTTTGATGCCTATAACCAGTGCCTCATATTCAGCCACATTATTTGTGCATGGAAACATAAGCCTATATGATCTTGGTATAGTGTGTCCTTCAGGAGTGATGAACAGAATGCCAACACCTAAACCATGTTGTGTATAGGATCCGTCAAAGTATAGGGTCCATTGTTTAGTAGAAAGAGCAAGAACATCTCTGTCTAGAAATTCAATCTCCATGGTGTGTTTGCCTAGTAGTGGTGCTTCAGCCAATTGATCTGCAATTGCTTGTCCCTTGATGGCTTGTCTTTCTATGTATTAGATGTCAAATTCACTGAGAATCATGACCCATTTAACCAATCGGCCTGTAAGAGCTGCCTTGCTGAGTAGATATTTGAGAGGATCAATTTTCACGACTAGCTTGATGGTGTGTGCTAGCATATAATGTCGAAACTTCTGAGATGCGAAAACCACTGTTAGGCAAGCCTTTCCAATGAATGTATAGTTGAGTTCATAGCCATTCAATGTCCTACTGATGTAATATATGGCGTGTTCCTTCCCTTGTTGATCTTCTTGTGCTAATAGTGCCCCCAGCAATATATCTGTTGTTGAGATATATAAGATAAGAGGCTTTCCTATGACTGGTGGTACCAGAACTGGTGGATTCATCAGGTACTGTTTGATTTGGTAAAAATATTCTGCACACTTGGTCTCCCATTTGAAGGGTACATTTTTGTGTAGCAAATGGTTAAATGGTAGACTTTTATCTGCTAGCTGAGTGATGAATCGCTTGATTGATTGAAGTCGTCCTTGTAGAGATCTAAGTTGACTGATATTCTTTGGTGGTGGCATGTCCATAATGGCTTGTACCTTTGCTGGGTCTACTTCAATACCTTTAGCTGAGATAATGTAGCCTAGTAACTTGCTTGATGTAACCCCAAAGACACACTTCTTAGGGCTGAGCCTAACTTGGAATTTCTCCAATTGATCAAAGATCTTTGTTAGGATGCTAAGATGTTCTGCTCTGGTGAAGGATTTAGCAAGTAAATCATTCACATAGTCTTCCATAAATGTATGCATCATGTCATGGAATATTGTGGTCATTGCTCTTTGATAAGTGGCTCCTGCATTCTTTAAGCCAAAAGGCATAACATTCCAATAGTACATTCCCCAAAGACAGGTGAATGTGGTTTTATCTTGATCTTCTGGGGCTATTTTGATTTGATTATAGCTTGAGAAACCGTCCATTAGTGAGAGCATTGCATGGCCTGCTGTGAGATCAACAATTATGTTGATACTGGGCAGAGGAAAGTCGTCCTATGGACAAGCTTTGTTGACGTCTCTGAAGTCAGTTCAGATTCTGATAATACCATCTGGTTTTGATATTGGAACGATGTTGGAAATCCATTCTGGATAGTCAATGGGTCTGATGAATCCGACATCTAATAATTTCTTTAGTTTAGTTTTGACCATAAGTGCCACCTGTGGATTCATCTTTCGTAGCTTTTGCTTGACTGGTTTAACTCCTGAAGAGATGGACAAGTGATGCATGATTAAGTGTGGATCCACTCCGGGCATATCAGCATATGACCAAGCAAAGTTAATTTGTTGTTGTTTAAAGAAAATGATGAATGCTGATCTTTCTTCCTCTGTCAGAGATTCTGCAAGGTGTAGGTTTCTGATTGCTTCTGTAGTACCAATGTTGATTGATTGAGTGGGCTCAATCAATATGGGTGATCGCTCATGAAAGTGCTCAGGAAGAGTGTCAAGTCTCCCATCATTAGGTGCCTTAAAAAGGTTTTCACCCTCAGATGCGTCCTTTATTTTTACTTTTTTGTGATCTAGAGCTGCCATGGACTGGTTTTCAGCATCAAATCCTTTATTTGGTTTATTTTTGCGACTGAGAGACTTGGCACTCCCTGGTTTGTAGACATCGTTATTTCATTCACTGGTAGAGCCTGTTTCTGGATTTACGGTACATAGGTAATGGATAATAGATTCATCATCTAGGAAAATTGGTATATCATGGATTTCAAGTTCATCCCAGTTGATGAGGTCAGGAAAGACAAGCGGTAAGGAATCATTAGGTGGATCAAGTTCGGCTACTGTGAGTGTTAGGATGGAGTTTTCATCGTGATTGTTCTTGGTTTTAAAGAAGTTCAGGATTTTGTCGAGGTCTTCGATGGTATTATCTTCTACATAGACTTGTTCATAATGTTTCTGTTCACTTTTCGTGGCATCATAGATATTCTGTGGTCCAAATTCAAGAGGTCTATCTCTTGTGCTATGTTCTTCTTGAGAAAGAGATATAGAATCAGTATCATTAGGGATATTTGTAGTAGCGTTGGAGCAAGGAACCCATTCATATTCATTGGAATTAGTCTCTGAGGCATCATCCCAGATTCTATTAGTGTTGTAAACTGGTATGTTGTATGGTGAAAACAAATCTTTGACGATAGATACCATTTTGATAGTTTTTGTTGATTCTGTGTCAGATCCATCTTCTATTTTCTATATTTGTTCATAGACTGTGCTTCTTTGGGGAGAAACAAAGGTATCCGGAGATGATTTTATTTGTTCTTGAGATATTGGTGTTTGAATATGAGCTACTACTGCAGATATGGCCCTTTTGTGTTTTAGAAGCTTTTCCTGATGTAACTTCTGATCCTAACGTTCCTATGCCTTGCAGATTGTTTCTGCTGATTCAAAGAGTGGTTCCTGCCAGGACTCTTCTTTGTACTTCATCTTTACTTTCCATTGAGGTTTTGTAGTTAGGTGGGGTGGCCTTTTTAATAGGAAGGTGAGCTCACAACCCAATCCTGCTTTGTTTCTATTGGGTTGGGAAGGAAGATTTATAGGTTCAATGACTCCTTCCTTGCATTTCCCAATAGGTCCTTTACCGTCATATCCCATTTACTGCATGATTAAGTATCCTTTTCCATATAGGTGTGTAGGTAGAACAATATCCAGAGCGGCTACTCTATTATCTTCTTTCTCATCTTTGTATAACTAGCTAAGAATATCTTTGTCTTCTAATTCATGTGCCAGAGTGCCCAATTGGATGAAGGTACCATCAAATTTGGTGATGGGCTGAGTGACCAGATGTGTTGATGTAGTAGGCAATCCATTAGATCTAGGTGATGTTGGCAATTTGGCCAAACATAAAGGCTCCAAAGAGTATTCTCCCATACCTTGGTCTTTGATTTGTATTTTCTATTTGAAGTCTCCCCATAAGGAGTTGGATTTTGCTGTTTGTTGATCTGATGTTGAAGATTGCTGCTTTTCTCTATTATGAGGAACCAAACTGTCTTGGGCTGCCCCCATTGTGTTGCAATGTTGAAATGGATTGTGATCAGCAGATATGGATACTTCTTGTCCATTATAAGGAAATTTTACACACTGGTGATATGTGGAAGGTACTGCTTGCATTTCATGTATCCAGGGTCGCCCTAATAAAATATTGTAGGTAAGGTCTATGTCCAAGACCTGACATACAGTATCCTTTTGTATTGGTCCCACTTGAATAGGTAATATCACAGTTCCTTTAGAGGATCTTTCCTCATCATCATATGCCTTTATGGTAATCTTCTTGCAGGGAACAATAGATTCTTCTGAGAAGCCTAATGCACGGATAAGCTTTAAAGTACATATATTAAGTCCATCTCCTCCCTCTATTAGGACTCTTTTTACTCAGTGCTTGCAAACAATGACTTTGATATGGAGAGGAGTATTATGTGGATGGTTTAATGAAGCATCGTCATGTTCTGAGAAGGTAAGGTTATGAGGTCCAGTCATATGGGCGACCATGGCTTGAAATCTGTCCGTATCCAAATTTTGAGGTACATTGGTTTCCAATAGCGCTTGTTCTAATATGTCTTTGTGCTTTGGTGATAGTTTCAACAATTCTAGTATAGATATCTGTGCTGGAGTTTTACGTAGTTGGCTGACCAAGTCATATTGGATTTTTGGTGTGGTAGTTGTAGGTGCAGTATGTCCTTTCAAGACATATTTCTGAGTTCGGGTTCTTACATTGACAGATTCATGATCATGCTTATCTCAGATGGTGATGACATTTACTTGATGATCTTCAACTGATATGTGATTTATGGTGTTGTAGATATGGTTGATACGAGCTCCGCGTGTATTATCCGAGGTTGAAGCTCCATCTTTGTAATTTGGAAGAGGATTTTTAAAGGCTCCATGATCAGTATTTGTTTTGAGACCATCTATTGTTAAGTCACCTTGATCAATCATATCTTGCACCACGTGTTTTAACCTCATGCAATTGTTCATCTGATGACCCTTGTTAAGATGGTAATCACAATAGTGTGAATCATTCCACCAAGGTGGTTTGATTTGAGGTTCATAGTTGCTGATTGGAGGCAAGAAAAGAATCTTGTGTGCCCAAAGTTCTTTGAATGCTGATTCTAGTGATTGCCCCAGTGGTGTGAAGATACGGTTTTGGAAATTGTTTGTGTTGTTGCGTGAATTGTTGCTAGGTCCTGGATTCAAGTTTTTGCTTTGAGTATCATTGGTGTTGTTTGTGTTGAGTTGTCCTTGATCGGTGTTTGGTGCGTATGTGTTAGCATTTGGATTAGCATTTTTTGGATTTTTCGTGTTTTGAGGATTTCTAGACAATGCGAGCGCTGGTTGCTTAGATTTGGGATTATATGATTCATTGTTGCCTTCATTTTTGTTTCGAGTCCAAAATTGAGATTTGTCAAGGTTGGTGTTGTTCTGGTTATTGTAGTTTGATGAGTTTGTTCCCTCCTTGTAAAATTTGAGTGTTCCCTTTTTGACACATGCTTCTTCTACTTGAATGCTATTCTCAATTAATTTAGTGAAAGATGGTATGCATTGAAGTTTTAGTCTGTAACTCATTTCACTATTCAAGTTATCGATGAAGATTTCCATTTTCTCCTTCTCGAGAATATCTCGAGGATATCTGGATACCACACGTCGCCAACATTGAAGGAATATCATGAATGTTTCATTGTTCTTTTGTTTGGTGTTGCAAACATCTAGCATGGTTATGGCATGTTGGATGTTGTAGGAATATTGGGTTATGAATTTGTTAACCAATTCATCAAATGATCTAACAGGCGGTGTAATTTTGGATAACCATTCCATGGTTTGCCCTCCCAAGCTTCTGGGGAATAACCTCATCAAATAGGTGTCATCATGAGAAAATTCAAGGCTCAGTGTGCAAAATTCTCAAACATGGTCTCGGGGATCACTTTTCCCATCATATTTATCAAATTTGGGAACGTCTGAGTTTGGAGGAAAAGGAACCATGTTCAATCTTCTGTCAAATGGATAAGGACAGATTTCATTTAAAGAGTACCGCACTGTTGTCCCTTGTTGCATATCCTGTATTTACCTTTGCAACATTTGCATTTGTTGAGTAAGGGCAGCCAAAGGTATATTGTCTTGTCGAGGGAAAAGTTCTTGCCTTGTATTTGTTCTCAGCTGAAAAGGTGTGGTTATTGGTATATTTTGCTCTGGTGTTTCTAGCTCAGGTATACGCATTTCTGGTATGCGTTGTTCTAGAATGTGTTGCTCAGGTATGTGTTGTTCAAAGTTACGGGTTTCTTCTTCTCTTTGTTGTTCTTGATATGCATATTGTCGAGATCCAGTTTTAAAGATGTTTGAGTCTAAATCTTCAGGAAGTTTAACGCCTTTACTTCTAAGCATGAGCAGATATTTTTCTTTGTCATTTTTCATGAGCTTTTCTACAAGCTTTTGGAATGAAGGGTTTTCCTAACATTCCTGAAGAAGTGCTTTAGAAATTTCAGGTTCTTCTAAGGGTGGCACTTCAAAAGGATTTGACAATCTTCGATTCATACTAGACTCAGTGTGTGTCTCGCTTTGTTTGTTTCTTTGAGAGCGAGTAACAGGCATTTTAGTAGAAACTCTCAGTGATGAAAGGGACAAAAGCCTTGTTGATATTTTGTTTGGGGGTGGGTGGTTCTGGTTGAGACATGTTATAAGTGATACACTCATCGGACAAGAATGCTGGATTGATTTTTCCGTCGCGGTTTATGATTTGATTAAAAGAAGACTTGTGACAATATGCTCTTGTCTTCAAGGGTTCTTTGTCAAATTCATTGGATTTGTTTTGGATATAACATTTGACATGATGAAGGAATACCCAATAAGATTTGAATAGTTGACGATTGATGTATAAGAACTTGTTTCTCTTGATGAATTTGGAAAAACTAGGTTGTTGTTTCTTCAACGTGATGTTACGATAAAGGTTCTTTCTTCTCAAAATATGAGGATTAGTCATGCATGAGTGATCAATGGTTTCTTTTTGATTTGTTTAGATTTATTTGATCTTGTTAAAAAAAAAAATGCAAATCTTACTTTATCAGAGTGAAGGTTTAGATGCCCCTTCACGACAAAGTGTGTCAAATGATATAGATAAAAGCTTCCCGATATGGAAACTTGATTTGACAATTTGAAAATTTTAAACAAGTGGTTTTTGTGAGATAAAATCCGTAAGATGGTAAAGGATTCTGTTGATACTAATGATGAGGTTTCCAGATTATGATAAGATAGACATGTTTTATCGTGAGATTCGTTTAGGATTTTACAACGCTTGTTTTGACAAAAATTAGCTTAAGAAATAGTCTTAACGGTTTGTTTTTGCTAGTCTTGTTTGATGAAAAAATGATGTCTAATGGAGAAGGCTTCTAAAAAATGTTTTTGAAATTTTTTAAAAATTCCTCACTGTTTTGCCCTCTGTTTTTGTGTTTCGGATCACGCGCTAAAATAGAGACTATATGCGCTACCAAATTTACCCCATGTGCTAAAATACGAACCACACACGCTAGGCTGCCCCCAGACACGCGCTAAAGTTTTGGATGTTCAAAAATATTTTCTATTTGTTTTGAAAAAGCTATGCGCTACCCTGGGCCTGCAACACGCTAACCCGTGAACCTGATGCGCTACTTTTTAGCCTCTACGTGCTAAGCTAATGTTTCCATGCGCTAGATTATTTCTTTGATGCACTAAAAGATTTTACATTGTTTTGCCTTGAGATGGAATGCTACTGTTTTGAACTGACATGCTAATTTGATGTTTGGATGCACTAACAGAAAGTCTGCATGCGCTAAGAAGTTGCTCTTATGCGCTAAACTGCCCTGATTTTTCCTTTGGTTGATTTTTTTCAAATTTTGAACTTTTGTTGTGAAATTTTCAAGTTGGATGGATGATTTTCTAAAGTAGTAAATGCAAGCACGGCACAAAAAGTACAACCATTTTGCCTAATCTAACAAAGAGTGTATGTTCTATGAGGATGTGTTCAAATCTCCAATGTTTTAAAAGGTTTTGATACGAATAATACACTTCAAAAAGACTCTTTAGTCAAGGGTCATAAATAACATCATAGCCCACTAGTCTCGATACTCTGTCAGCTTAAATAGCCGTGTCACCCCCTAGAGGGCGCCTGTTTTTTTGCCTTTTGTCAGAAATTAATCTAAAGTGAATCACTTCACAGTTGAGTAGTTATCTTGGGAGATATATGGTGAGTAATCTTGGGGGCAGATTCTTCCCCACCCTTACACTATGATGTTATAAATGTCTGGTTACTGACTTGGTTCAAAGCTTCTATTTCTATGTTTCGTAATTAGGCTTCCCGTTCGGTCATCAGTGATAAACTCCCTCAGGAGGCTTCCCAACATTTAGAACAAAGGCTTTACGTATCTCAAGGATACTGGGGGAAGGCTAATCGCTGCGCGCAACCATTGAAAAGGACTTTTGTCACTTTCTACGTTTGATTATAGTGAGTTGGAATTCTTGGCGTCAAAGTCGTTCCCCACTTAGGTTGTTCCCTTCACACCAGCCATAAACGGCTTTAAGAGTTGATTTCAACTCCTCGGGAAGGCAGGCCTGCTAAAGGTTTTATTGCTTGAAGTAAAAAAAAGCTTTTAAGAGTGGTCTGGATTTTTGATCACCCAATTAAGGCAAGAGCATATTCCTTCCACTTTCAAGACAAGGCAATCAAGTTGTTCTTTTTAGCCTTTAAGACAATGATTTGCTATCTTCTATTTGGAAATGTTGCTCCAATAAGCATGATGTTCTTTTTAACCCTTCATAGCAATGATTTTCTAATCTAGGAAAATAATTTGGTCAATAAAGCAAAATTTTGATCTTTGGTGGTAAACAAAAGAATTTGATAAAAGAAAATTTTCCAGCCCTACCTGCAAGAAATTGTCAGAGTCCTGCAAAATTCCAGTCAAATAGTTAGAAAAATCTAGATTTTGGTGGACTTCTACAAGTCTAAATTTAATTTCGGTTACAATTTTTTATTTTTGTCTTCTGTCTGCAATGCGCTATAGAAAGGACTGTACGCGCTACAATATAATTTAGATGCGCTAAAGTTATGTCTAAATGCGCTACACTATTTGCTGGATGTGCTACTCTGAGCGTCGAAAGCGCTGCTCTGTTTTTCTCCCGCGCTGAGACCTACAGGAAAAGTGATGATTTGATGTGCCAAAAGATAGACTTCAAGCATTGGATGATGGACTTCACGCGCTAGATAGTGAACTAGATGCGTTATCTAACAGACCCGACGCGCCAATCTATTTTTTAGATGCGCTACTTTGTTTTTCTTCCGCGCTGAGACCTATAGGAAAAATTTAGTGGAGGTCATGCACTAAAGAAAGGACATTACGCGCTAGAGTAGAGACCCCACGCGCTAAACAGTAGGCGGGACGGGCTAGACTGTTAACCGGATGCGCTAGGGAATGTTTCCCACACGCTGATTCCTGTTTCCCGCGAACCTGCAAAAGTGGTTAATTTTAAAAATCGATTTGATATATGGGGTTGAGCCCCACAGTGGGCGCCAGAAATGTATGTGGGAAAAGCGGGTCGATAGAACTCAATATGTAAAAAATGTTCCAAAATACCTGTCCACACACACACACAGGACTTCTTGGTGCAAGCTATGGAGTAATGAAGTATTACTCAGCTTCCCAAGGTTGGTCCCATGGTTCTCTATCTTACAATGTCCCTCAAACTAATGTTTTTGCTCTCAGATCACTGAGCAAAATGGTTTAGGGATGGCAAATGCAAGAACGAGGGATGCTTTGATAGATTTTAGTATGAGATGCATACTAAGCTATGCATGATCTTAAAATACAATAAACTAGATTATAAGATGACAAGGTATATTAGTCTATCCTAACATGATATATTAGTCTATGATTGAGCTAAAATGATAAAGAAATTATTCTAAACATGCATATTTAGACTAATTCTTGATTTAAAAGAGGCTAAAATGATGAGCATAAAATGAGATATGAAAGTTTGAATGTATTTGAGCATAAGTGTGATACTACAAATTTGGAGGATGATTCAAAATGAAGGAATAAGAGCTCTATTTATAGCACAAAAAGGGCAATGGATGGTCAGGATTGAAAGAGTTGATCAAGGGTTGAATTTGAAAGTTGGGGATCCATGTTTGCAATTTGCACCAATGAAATGGTGACAAGTGTCAACATAGGGTTGGGTTGGGAGAAGGGGTTGGAGACATTAAATGCCTGAGAAGACCTTAGGGTTATCTAGAAGGTAAGGGTCAAGCTTAAGTTAGGATTACCCACTGGATTAAGAGTTAATCCAAGGACAAACCTTTGTGCAAATGATTAATAGATAATCATGGTCAAAGCATTAAATGCTTGATGAGACCCTTGGGTTGGATGAAGGCTGAGTTAAAAGAAATTCTTTAACCATGTAGGAGGGTTTGAGTTAACCATTAATGGCTATGAAGACTTTGGGGAATTAAGTGGTTGAAGGCTTGAAGCCTTTAATGGTTATCAAAGACTTTGAGGAATTAAGTGGTTGAAGGTTTGAAACCTTTAATGGTTATCAAAGACTTTGAGGGTTTGAGAATTGACTTCCCCTTGCTTAGGGATGTGACAAAGTTTAGAAGATGGGTTAGGCTAATTAGAAATGATTAGAAGAGTCTAGAAGAAATTAGGAAGGGGTTTAGGAAGCAAGTGGGAAATGTAGGAGAATGCAAGTGGATGGAGGGATAATAGGATTTAATTGAATTTAATGAATTTAATTCAATTTGGTTGCAATTAAATAAATTAGATTTATTTAATTTAGGATAACTATTTAATTAAATTTGAATTTAATTAAAAGTGGATAGGGGGGATTTAATTGAATAAAATGATTTATTCATTAAATGGGTATAGTGAATTTAAATGAGTAATTTACTTAATTAAATAGAGGAATGTGGATAATTTAATTAAATTGGATTTAATTAAATAGAGAAATGAACATAAAATATTCATTTAGGAATATGGTCATTTTTATACGTCTACAGTATGTATACACACACACACAAATATATATATATATATATATATATATATATATATATATATATATATATATATATATATATATATATATATATATATATATATATATATATATATATATATATATATATATATATATATATATAAATTTGTGACGTGTAGTTCATTCAAGATAACAAATTATTTCTATAGAATGGAATAAAATATTTGATTTGTTGAAAAGAATTCAAGTGTTGTTCAAAATAAGATTTGTTTCTTAAAGAGAAACCTATCAATCCAAATAAAAATAAATTAAAAAAAAAGACCACTAGACCTATATTATATTAAACAAAAGTTTCAGCTCATACAACACATGAGAACCTAAACTGAATATTGTTATAGAAGAAAACAATGCATTGACAATATCCAAACCATTATAGTATGGTATAGAATCTACTTAGAGAGCCTCTTCAATAAATACCTACATTGTAAAATATGCTAGCAATGTATAGAATAAAATGACAAAATGCTTTATTTACAAAGCATAAATAATAGAAATTTATTAAGCTTGGGGTCCCATGGAGGGGGGCTTCCTAAAAAATAGAGCTAGAGTTGCTAAGTTTTTTAAGGAATATTTTAAAGTTGGCAATCCCATTAATTGTGTATAAGGATGTCCACAGTCACATTAACTTTGTAGTGCAGATTAACTTAAGTTTAAGCTCTTAAATTGAAGGAGGCTACTAGTAAATAAATCTAGTTTTCCCTCTAAAATTTAAATAATTAACAAGTGGCATAAAATATTTCTAAGTTGGTGGGGCAATTTCTAGCCCCACCCCATTTTCACCTACTTAAATTTGCAAGGGATCCTATTTTTTTAGGAAAAGGTTCAAAATAATCCCATTAAAAAATATATATTTCTTCATGGGACCACATGTTCCTTAAAAATAGAAGCTTAAAAACTAATGGGACCCTTGCTGATGCATTGAGTAAGGATGGATAAGTTTGCAATAATTCTTAGCCAAAATTAAACAACTATGATAGAAGGAAAACTTAAAATAAAAGTCTTTTAGGAACGAAACATATAAAATAATTGGCAACATAAACCCATGATGATTGAATAGAACAATAGAGGATATGTGTCACTAAAGGAGAGGTTGATGTAGATTAAACATTATCATCTTCATAAGACTGGTGATATTAATCATGCAATCTTATGATTATATATTTTAATATTAATTTTTTATTAAAAAATTATTATTTTGTGTGATTCCAATATTTAAGGAAGGAAAAATTCAATCGCCAAATGAGATGAAACTTTTTTTTTAATAAAATATTAATTTTTATGTACTGCAATTATTCTTTGCAAGGTTCCATTGAGTGGGAAAGCATAGTTTGGCCAATGAAAAACCTTTAGAAACATGTATGAAGTGGAAGAGAATTTTAATAGTTATAGTGTTGTAAGATTAATTTATGATAGTGTAAAAGGTGTAAGAAAGTATCTTGGACTATGTGTCAAAATAAGGTAGCCTTTTTTTACCATAATGACTTGTAATTTTGTCTTCAAGTGAGCTATTATTTCCTCTAAGTGAAGTTGAATGCCCAAGTCCATAGGAAACATTTTGGAGCTTCTAAAAATATGCTATTAATTTTGGACACTTGTTATGAGGTATCTTTTGTATACAACCCACTTTTCTCATGGTTTTAGTCCATGGTATTGGAAGTCATTCACGTTTCTTGTATTACTTTTGGCTATATATTAGAGAATAGAGTATAATAAAGTAAATTAGTTTACAAGTTGAATAAATAATGAAGTATAGTAAAAATTCAAATAGAGAAGTTGTATTGATATATCTCTATTAAAAGATTATTAAGTATATTATGTACTCAATGCTTTGATTTTGTAACATACTCTCTCATGTAAGTTGTATGCTATTTCTATAAATTCCTTGAACCTAAATAACATTTATAATACTAAAAAAAAAAAAAAATCTTATCCAAAGACATTTCATTCTCTAAGTTTTTCTATGTACTCTAGCAATTTCTTGAGTTCTACATAAATGTTATGTGCATTCAAAAACACTTTGTGAAGCTTATTACTATTGGTGTAAAACTCACTAATTACATTGTTTGATGTGGTTTGGGGTTCGGTTATAGAACCTTTTCCTAGAACTTTTTCGAACTATTTCCTCATATAAAATCTTTCCAAAACATCCAATATGGATCGATCAATAACGTTCTTTGAGTTATGTGCCTGTGAAATGGTGGCATGCAATAAATGGAAGGACCAACGATGATGAGTGGAGAATGGCATTGTTTTCAGGCTTTCAAGGAGGCGTTATATATACTTCATTTTTCTTGGGCACAAGTCTTAATAAGGCACTATTTATTTTTCCTTTGTAGTCACGCAAGCATGATTGAGGCATATAGCCCTACAAAGTACCAAGCACAATGGTAGTCATGCAAACATGATTTAGACCTCAAGGGCCCTACAAAGTGCTCGATATGAGAGTAAACTCTCAAATAGCTCCCTCCTCTAATATTTTCATCTCAAGAGGACTATTTATTATAGTGAGTTGGAATGCTTGGGTTTTAGCCTTACTCACTTGGGTTGTTCCCCTCACACCAATGCCTATGCTATTGTGTCAGGCAAATTAGGAGGGCAAGCCTACTAAGGGTAAAAAAGAATGCAAGCAAAAATGAAAATAAGACACAGAAACAATTCGTTAATTTTAAGCCCAAAAACCTAAGTGTTATCTATCTAGAAAAGCACACACAAGAAAAATCTAGTGAAAATTTGGTCTTCTACATAATGTCCAAAATCAGATTTTTGTCTCAAACTAGATTAGTAGTCTCAAATCATGTCTTGGACCGCTCGGATAAAGCCTACAAAACTCAAAAATTTGGTCACCACACAAAATTATACAGAAATAGTGCTCGCTCTGTTCTATAGACGGTTGTGTGAAAGCACCTGCGCAAGCGATGAAATGTCTACATACGCGCTACAGAGAAGTCTGATAGCCAAAAAAATATAAAATACTGAAAATGCGAAAAATTCTAGAAAAACATAGATTATACTTGGAGCAGTGGCGCTGCTCTGATGTCGCTCAAGCCGAAGCACGTGCACTCGCACCAAAGACAGAAAAGGGTTAGTGGTTAAACACAATTTTGAAAATTCAATTTTTCAAAAATATGCGGGATGTTTTCAAAGTGCTCGCGCTAATGTGACATTTGTAAAAATAAAACACTAGATAAAACAAATGAACTGAATTTTTAAAATTTTTTTTCCTTTTTATGAGTGTTTTTAGTCATGGATGTGCTTGAACGTGTGATATGAATCCGTTCCTATACCTCAGATCATATCTTTTGTCATTAACTTCGGTGTATCAAAATATATTAGCATGAAAAATTCCTATATAGAAAGAGATTGTCTAATTTAATGCACATTTTTGTGCTTTGTTCCTTCGTTCACAGGTTTCACAAATTGCATGATGCTCTTTAGGTGGAGGCATTAGTTAAATCCAGGCGATTTCAACATTAATTCTTCCATTATTGTTGTACAAGCCTTTGAGAAATAGATTTTTCCATGTCATAAGTTGTGTTTTGTGACATTTAAAATCTGCAATTTAACAGATGAAGATATATGGGTATGGGACTAATGCCTTCGGTGTTGAGGAAAAATTTGGAAAGAAGGGAGCATAACAATAAGGTAGTTACAGGTGGTTGCAGAAGTATCAAAAGTTGCAGCCTTGTTTGTTCTATTGGTAATTTAAGGCTTTTCTATTTTATACCATTTTGGTTTTTATTTTATGACTTCTAATTTAGTTGTGGCTGCAAAGCTATTGCTATTGCGCTTTTGGTTTTATTTCTTCCTACTATGGCCTACATTTGATGGTGTAGATAATGGGAGATTAAGTTAAGCTCGGAAAGAGTAAAGAGCAAAGAGTAAAAAGTAGCAGAAGTAGGATAATGGAGATATATGTTCAAAAGGGGAGTAGATTGTATGGGGTCTTTAGAAAAGTGAAAAATTATGTGGATGATCCATGGGGATGAGGTGGTCAAGAAAGTATATGACCTTTAGTCTATCCCATGGTAACCCATTTATCAAATGGGATGAAGACAGTACACTATTTATTTTTTAATGTTTGTGGTATGGTTGATTAGAAACTAAAAGATGAATTAGATGAGTGAAACCACTTTTTTTAATATTTGTGGTATTAATGTTGATTAGAAACTACAAGATGAATTAGATGAGTGAATTCAAATAATTAAAGTTATTATTGAGCCTAACGACCATGTTATTTGTGTATTATTAAGTGTTGTTGAACTTTTCTATTATTGCAAACTATCAAAGATGTATTTGTTACACTTGTGAAAGAATCACTGGGTTGGTGACAAATTCATCATGACTGAAATTATTTTTCAACATATGAGAGCCAATAGAAACATCACATAGAATAGACTAATTAATTACAACTTATTTTTTCCAAAGCTTTCATGTTGTTGTCTCATGTCATCTAATACACCTTTTAGCATCAAAGTGCATATTTCTATTCCTAAATAGTTTCAAAATTTTTTATTAAGTAAAATTCAAATATTTTAATAGATCGTTCATTTACATAGATTTTCTCTTTACTACATGCATGGCACTTTTATCAATTGATGACTGAAATAGAGCACCACATTCTAAGAGAGGAACAATATCTAAAATTTACTTTAACTGGGTGGATATTGAGGATCATTATATTTTAAATGTATAATGATTTATGAGACAAAAAAAGCTATCTCTGTACGGACTTGTGCAATTGCTAATATAAGAATTAGTAATGGATCAAAACATATATTTGAATCTCTACACATAAAGAACTAATAAAGAACACATAAGATCTAAAAATGTAAGATTAATATAATATAACATATATATTCTAATGAAAACATATATTTGAAAAAAATTACAACTAACATGACTTTAAATTCTCAATTTTAAAATATATATAGACTTTACCATCAAACCTATTATTTTTATTATTATTTATAAATACTTAAAAAAAATCAATTTCAAATCCAATTGCAATTCACATGTTTCACAATATTATCAATTTATGTTACATTAAAAGCCCTTGAGAAGTATTGTATTGAACAATAATTGAATCAAAATGGTTCTAGATTCGACTTCCAACGTGGAAGAAACTCATAACTCCGAAAAGAGCAACAACCACCTCTAATACAATTACTAAATTAGAGATGAGTAGCGAAGGGGATTCAGTAATAGAAACAGCAGTGGGAGATCTGGGAGAGTATACCAGCTTCCCATCTATGCGTTTCACTATTTCTTTATTTCTCTGTGTCCACCAGTAAGATGGAATTTGAAGCTCTCTAATCAATAAGTCGGAATTCTTGTTGACCAGAGCTGGATCTCTTCGTGGCAATTTGAAAGGCAGATTGTTGTTCTGTGGAAGCCCATCCACTAAGTGGAGATAAACTTCTAAATTGTGAAAGCTAGAAGGATTATAAGTTTGCTTCAGCACTTGTGAGTTGCTGCTATCCAAAGTAATCTCGATTCCCACATGAACATATGTCCATGGAAACCAATGCAGAATTCTAGCGAGCCAACCCATTTTCTCATTAACGATAATCCCAGGAACTTTAGGAACGAAATCCTTCTTATTCACCAGCCGCAGCACTTTGACTCCAATCTCCTCAACGTGTTGAGCAAATGATAAGTTTCCCACACGTGGAGAGGCAAAGGCAAAAACCGTGACAGGTATTGACCTAATGTAATATTCATTCATCACCATCTGTTTTATATCATATGCACTTATGGTTGCCAGCGCAGCTCCCAAGCTGTGTCCAGTGAACGTTATACTCACATCTTCATCTTTGAAATTATTCAATAAACTTTTTATTTCAGCCACAACAATCTCTCTTGCACTGAGCCTAGATCTTCCGGATCCTTCATCAACTGAGGTATAACATGTTAAAAATCCCTTCTCTATCCGAACATGAGGTTTGAAAGTAGATTGGATGTTGGATTTTGTACTAGCCGATAGAACAGCAGGAACTAATATGTCTTTGAGATTTTGCATCCATTCATGGGGTGTTTCCGTGCCTCTCCACGCAACAACTATATCACGCCTACCCAATCTTTTTATCTCATTTGGGTCTGTGCAAACAGCAATAAATCCCATCCAAGCGCCGGTATCCCTCCATTTCTCGCGGAAAAACGATTTTAGGGTTCCAGTATTGGCGTATATATATTCGGTGACTTGATAACCACGCCCACATTTCACAGAACCCAATCTCTGTCCTAGTGAGCTTTTGGAGCGCTTAGAATTCCCATAGTATTGGGAAGACCGAGTATTATCAAATGTGTCGTAGCATTGCTGTGCAAAATCACCATATCCGAGTATCTCTGCTTTGAGAAGCGGATGAATTGGATCAAGCAAGCCCTTCCAGTTATTTGCACCCTGGATGTCTCGCCACATATCACCAATTTGCAATATCGCATCCTCTTTCAGTTCTTCACTTTTTGGATAGCCATTACCAAGATCTAATGCATAATTTGCCATAGATTATTATAACTATGACACTTCTCTATTTGCAACACAAGTTTTATTCGAATTGAGCTTACAGAGATTTGAAGCGCTACCAAGCAAAATGAAATTTGAACTGTTGAGACGTTGATCAGTTGGCGTTTAGATTATGTGATGCAAACGCAGAATGGAGTGCAGTATATATATTGTGTATTCTGAATATTAAAACCTACCATTCTTAAATAGTCTCTTCAACGTACAGCTGGGTGAAATAGTGGGTGCGATTCAAACCTTCCGTTCTCAACGCATATAGTCATCCATCTCAACACGCGTTTTGGCCTGCAATTACTGTTTTAAACAGTATAAGTGTGAACTTTTCCCCGCTAATTCCCAACTAATATAAAATAAACAAACTGGTTAAAACAATTTACAGCAGCTATAGATTATTGACCTTAAAAAGCTACTCGAAGTATTGCAAAACAAAAAATAATTATATTTGTACTGATCTGTACATTATCTTATTATATTTCGGAGAAAATATATTCATTTATGTAAAAATTATTTAAGATGATTAAGAGCATATTTATTTAATACATCTTGAATTTAGTTTTACATAAGAAACATAAATGAATGCTACAAAATACAAATTATTTGAGATTCATTGTGCTCTTTATTGTATTTAATCTTTCCTTCTTACTATTGAATGGATATATGAACTAGTTTGATTTAAGAGAACTCAACCATAATAATTCAACAGGCTTTCTATATTTTTTGTAAATACCCTTTGTTCTAATGGGGCCCTTATGCACACTTAGACATAAATCATTAAAGGAATAATATTCAAAAATATTTTAGTTTACATCTAAAAACATTAATTTCTATATGTGCATTAAATAAGATCTACACTTAGGGAAAAGTCGAGCAGAGGAAAAAACAAGCGGATATATAAAAACAATAAGTCTTCAGGATATGCAACAAAGTGCTCATGCAATGATGGCGGGTTCATGGCGGGTTCGATTCATGCCTTGGTAGGGGGTCAGGGAGGCCAGGGAGCCCACGACTTTGCCACAATAGAGATCATCTGCCGATGGTCAAGAAATCGATGTGTTTCCATACTCCGCACTCATACCAAATGCCCTCGATCACAGAAGGGAAGAAGAATTAGACCTGGCAAAGACAACCTTGGTTGAGCTTTAATGCCTAGGCCGTAAACTCCCGAAATCACTCAAGCTTGGACTCCTGGGCTAAGAAAGTGGCAAAAGGTGCTAATAATATCCCCATCGCACCTAGGTTTCAAAAATGCTCTGCACCTAATGCATCTTTGGCCCGAAGCCATGATGGCCGCCAAACTAAGCAGCCTTTTAGGAGTACCAAGAATTCAGGTTTCAAAAAACCTTCTTCCCATCATCCGCCTCCCGCCTCTGCTCACCATGATCAGATATGGAATCAGAAAACCATGGGTAGCAAACTTTTCGTCCTACCTTCTGATTCCATCAACCCCATGATTGTCAGATTTAAAGAAAATGCCTTTTTTGCACAATGGTGTGGTATAGGCGGGAACATCAAAGACATAATCTCCTAGTGGATGTCCTCTTTTCTAGGTTTGATCACAATCAGACTGCTGCAGAATGATTTATTTTTTCTAGAGTGTGTTGACTCTTCCCTAAAGAAACTAATCACGAAAGGATGCTCATTGTTCTTTCAAGGGTCATCTTTCAACTTCATTAACTGGAAACCAGGCTTTGATCCGACGAATCATAGATTTGACAAATCCCATGTTTGGCTATCTCTAGTGGGCCTTCCATTTGAGTTTTGGTTCCCGGAGGCTTTCCTAAAAATTGGTGATGCTTTAGGAACCCTAGTGGGTATTGAGGAGGATTTTCTGAAAGGTCTTAAAGGAGATGTAGCAAACATCTATGTGGAGATTAATCTCCAAAAAGGCTTCTACAACGTTCTAGAAATCATTTCAAAAATGGGAAGATGGAAGCAAAAAGTGCAAAGACTGGGTAAGCAAATTCCTCACAAATGTATTCTCCAAAACCAAGTAATCAAGAACAGCTCAGTGGCAACCTCAATGGGTTCCATTCACCTCACATATCAGACTCTCCATCGAGCTTCCCCAGAGCAGGAAGGAGCGAAGTTGGACAGGGGTCAGGATAATCTATTGGTTCCACCTGCAGTAGAGGAAAATCAGCTTGGCAGGATTGCCATTGGCCAGCCTCAAGTCAAAGCTCATGCCTTTTCTCCAGTGCCTTCACCTCCTCCTGAGTCTCAGCCGCTTCTCACTCCTAGTTCTACCCCCCACCATAAAGCATCTCAAGGCCAATTGCTGCCCTCTATATAGGTATGGTCTCCCCATCTCCTCCTCTTTCTCCTCATAGTTGTCCTCCTCTTATTCTCTCCCCGATTTATAAGTTCCAGCCTCAAAAAGCAGTTAGAAGTCTATTTGGCCAAAAGAAAACTCCTTCCCTCTCCAGAGGAGCTTTTAATATCTTCTCTCAGCCTACTTCCAAGGTTCTTAAAAACAAAACAGTCTAAGGCGTAACAAGCAGAAAGGTTCCCTCCACCCTAAGAAACCCATCATTAAACCTTTGCACATTGCCAAAATCCTGCAGGAAGAGGAGGTTATTGAAAATGATCTTATAGCTGATTTAGAAGAGGATCACAAGCCTCTTCTGTCTGATGATGAGATTCACTCTCCCTTAGATCTTCCCTCAGCTAAACAGTTTCTTAATCTTTCAATGGGTAGCCTAATCCCATCTATCCTTTCTCCTACTTTAGTTCTGCAAGATCTGGGCATTTCCTTGGATCAAAATGCTAAGAAACTACTGCAAGATCTAATGATCCAGGATGAAGACCCAGACACAATTCTAGATACCCCTCTAGTAGTACTATACTCTCAGCTCAATGAAAAAATAAATTTAGGCCTACATCAGAACCAAGAGGGATTGGAAAAACTAGACTTTGGCTCCTCCCCTCCTAAGAAAGGCTGCAAATCTCTTATTGAAGCAAGAACTTTAGATGGTGCTGCTAAAAACCAATCAAAACTTCAAGACCTCTGGAAAGTAGGGAAGGGGAATCCCCTTCCTGAAAGACAATGAAACTCTTATCATGGAATGTTAGGGGCCTCAATGCCCCTAACAAACAAAGCGTGACCAAAAGGAGGATTCTTTTGGTCAGTGCAGAAATCATTTTATTACAAGAAACAAAGCTGGATAATATACAAGTAGTTGCATTTGGTAGTGGAATTAGCCCCCATTTCATTACTTCCTCACAAGTAACAGTGGATTCAAATGGGGCTTTAGGAGGCCTAATGATAATCTGGAAGCCTTCCCAAGTTAAAGTTGACGGCATTGCTTCAAACAAGAATTGGATTTTGGCAAAAGTATCCCACCTCTAGTCCAATTCATCTTTCTTTGTTATTAATACTTATGGCCCAGTCTCCCCCCTCAAAAAATGCCTCTTATGGTCTTTGTTAGACATAGTCCTATCTTCTTTAACTAAGGAACAACTCTTTATAGGGGGTGACTTCAATACTATCAGAAGAACTTCTGATAAAAGGGGAGAATTAATCCGCTTAGGTGGATCTCAGTAGGACTTCAATGATTGGATTGATAGGAATGGACAGATGGAAATAGACTCAGGTGATTTGTTTACTTGGACAAATAGAAGGAAAGGTTCTAGCAATATTGCGGAAAAATTAGATAGATTCTTTTGGCAAGGAAACTTAAGGTGCTTCCCATTCACCCCTTCATGCTCGGTTATCCCCTGTTCAGGATCGGATCATTACCCCATATTCCTTTCCTTGCTTGACAATAAGATAAATTGCAAAGCCCCATTTAGGTTCGATAACATGTGGATGGACCCGAACTTTCTCACTTTGATAGTAAACTGGTGGCAGCAGGCATCAGTTGTAGGATCAAAATTCTTTTGCTTTAATGGTAAGTTGAAAATTGTCAAACACAAACTGCTTCAATGGAACTCCCAGCACTTCAGAAATATCTTCTCAACAAAAAGTTTGATAGAAGGAAGATTAGCAGCCCTAAATGACAAGATCATAATGGAAGGTATGGACCTGGAATCCTTCCAACAAGAAAAGATGCTCCTATTGGAATATGAGGATATCTTGTCTAAAGAAGAAATATTCTGGAAGCATAAATCGAGGGAGAATTGGCTTAGTATGATAGACAAAAACACAAAGTTTTTCCACAATGTAACAAAGATTAGAAGGAGTAAGAACTGGATATGAAAATTGGAGTCCAAGGAAAACCATATCATAGAGGATGCTGATGAAATCAAGAAGGAAATAACTTACTCTTCTTCAATCTCCTAAACAACCTTGAAGGTTCTCAATTGTCAGAGAAAGTAAAGATGTTGAATGTGATCTCCAAGATCAGAATAGATGAGGAGAACCAAAATCTAAATGAGAGAATAAAGATGGATGAAGTATTTCAAGCCCTCAATCAACTACCCTCAGGTAAAGCTCTTGGCCCAGATGGCTTCCTAGTGGACTTTTTCAAGAAGTGCTGGCACATCTTTGGTCAAGATCTTGTGGATGCTCTGGAATGCTCAAGAAGATCAGGAAGGCTGCTTAAGGAAGTAAACAACACAATCATCATCCTCATCCCAAACAAGGAGAATGCATTAAAGATGGGTGATTTCAGACCTATCTCACTTTGCAACATAGTTTATAAAATCCTTTCAAAAATCGTGATGAATAGAATGAAGCCCCTCATGGAATCAATCATATCAAAAGAACAAACAGGGTTTGTTGCACGTCATTCAATTCTTAATGGAGCTATAATAGCACAAGAAGCAATTGATACTCTCCAAAACACAAAAGACTAGGTATGATGATTAATGTAGATATTTCAAATGCTTATAATAGCATAGATTGGCGCTTCCTTTGCAAGGTTATGCAAGCCTTTGGTTTTGCAAAACTGTGGATTGACTGGGTCTTTGAATGCATCTCCACTTTGAAATTTTCAATTTTGGTAAATGGGAAACCAGAAGGCTTTTTTTCCTTGACAAGGGGAATCAGACAAGGAGATCCCATCTCTCCTTTTCTCTACATTATAATGGGAGAGGTTTTCGGTAGGACATTAAAGAGAAGCCATATGAACAATCTATTAGAGGGAATCAAAGTAACCAGAAACTTTGCAATAACACATCAGCAGTTTGTAGATGATAACCTCCTTTTGGGGGCAGCAGAAATCAAAGAGGCTTCCCATCTAAAACAAATGCTAGAAACTTTTGGGAAAGCCTCATTCCAAACAAGGAATAAGGACAAGTCCAAGGTCTATTTCTTTTCTACTTCTAGACTCTTGCAGTCTAAAATGCTTTCAATTCTGGATTGTAGTGAAGGATCCCTCCCTTGTATCCATTTGGGAATCCCAATTGACCATGGCATTGGGAATGCTAAATCGTGGGATCCTCTTAAGCTTAAAGAGGATTAGACCTCAAACTCCTGGAAAGGGAAATGGTTGTCTTGGGCAAGAAGACTAGTAATGATTCAAGCAGTAATATTGGCCCTGCCCATCTATCTATTATCCATTCTATCTCTCATAGCAAGTGCAAATGAATTTGTAATTAATAAAATGAGGAATTTCTTCTGAGAAAACTCAGAGGAGAAACACAAAATAGCTCTAATTGCATGGGAAAAAATAATCAAGCCCAAAGTCCCAAGGGGTTTAGGCATTAAGGATCTCAAATTGCAAAACAAAGCCCTAGGGGCCAAACTAGTATGGAAGTTCATCAAGAATCCTAATATCACATGGGCTAGAATGCTAGCTACTAAATATTTACCAGATCAAGACCCTACCAATCTTTTAAGAGAAAACTCATTCCCCAAGGGTTCAAAAAAGTGGAATTTTTTAATCTCCTATAGAAACCTGATCTCAGAACAACTTTCATGGGACATCCGGGATGGAGCTTCAAGCCTCTTTTGGGAAGATTCCTAGGGAGGCTACCCTCCTATTGTGAATTCACTTAATATTCCTTCAACAAAGAACTGGCTTAAGAACTACTGGGGTGTCAGAGTGAGACATTATCTGATTTTTGATGGCTCACCCAGCTCTCAAAGTTGGAGATGGAAATCATTGGAAGGAATGATTTAGATCAACTCTAATAACTCTTAAAAGCAAGAAATGTTAATCCCAGAAGAGGGAATGGCTCTTTAAGTTGGGCACCTTCCAAAATAGGGCACTACAATTCTAAAGATGGTTACAGAGTACTGGTCAACAATGCAGCTTAGGATCAACTGGATATTCCCAAGAAGTTATTTTGGAGCTCTAAAGTCATTCCTAAGGAAGGGATCTTTGGATGGCTAGCCTATCAAAGGAAGATCTTAATTGCAGAAAAATTCACAAAAATGGGGTATGCAGGACCCTCTAGGTGCATCATGTGCAAAGCTCAATTAGAGACAGTGGATCATCTACTACTCACTTGTCCCTTTGTATCCAAATGCTAGTGATGGCTCTATGCTAAACTTGGGCTGATCACAGCTCTACCAAATGGCATCAAATCCCTGTTCCAAAGTTGGCCTATCCCAACTAAGGAGTCCACCCTGAGCTTAATCATGGAAGTATCCCCTTCAAGTTTAGTCTGGGAAATTTGGAAGGAGAGGAACCGTAGGCTGTTTGACAACAAATCCAGAAGAATAGAAACAATCTTAAACTCAATTGAATCGATTATTGTGGATTTACTTAAATGTAAGATAGCCTTTTCTTTGGGACCGCCTAAAGTTTTCTCATCTTGGGATGAAAGCATAAGGAAAAACTGGCATGGAATCAGGATTCCTCCCTCTTTTGGGGAAAAAGACAATATGAGAAAGACTGCTATCTGGTCTCCTCCAAATCCTGGCTAGATAAAACTAAATTTTAATGGTGCCTCTAGAGGCAATCCAGGCCCTTCATGCATAGGATATGCAATTAGAGATCATATAGGAGCAACTCTTGGGAAAATGGCAAAGTCGATCCCCCCAGACACAAACAACAAAGCAGATTTCATAGCTTTACAATTTCGACTGATAGATTGCATAAAACATGGTTTTAATAACATCTTACTGGAGGGTGACTCAAAAATAGCACTAAATGCCATCAAGAGGAAAAACACTCCAAATTGGAGACTGCAGGGAATTCTAGATAGCATAATTGCAAGCTTGGACAGGATTGAAAACTATGAAGCTAAGTACATCTATAGAGAAGAAAACTCAAAGGCAATTGTTCTCTCTAAATTAGCTACTCAAGGAACCTATCTCTACAATTGGGATCAGGGTAATCTGCCTGTTATTCATGCAGACCATCACACTTGACAAGCAAGGGTCCCAGAGGTTTTTATTCAGATGCGAGAGTCTCTTCGGGAACATGCAGAAGCTACTTAACATTTTTCTACTTGGGCAAACATTAAATTTAACCTTGGTAGCTAAGTTTAATGGTTATTTCAATTCAAATTTAATCTTACCTTTTTTGGGGAGAGTGGGCTCACATTTAATCACATCATCCAAGCTGCAATCATGTCCTAAGCTTTCTCTGATCCTCCTTACAAGATATGGCTACCAAATTGTCAAATAAACTTATGGTTTGCATGGCCTTAACAAGAGATTTGGCATGCCAAGGAAAAACATCCCTCACCACCTTTGCTAGCAAATTTATTGCATATCCGACCCTGTTTATTCTGCATTAAAGAGTGTGCCAACCTTCTTCTTCACATTAGTTTTTTTCATTCTGTTGTCATTCTCATCCTCTTGCTAATTACTCTCAGAGTCCAGATTTATCCCTTTGTTTGATAGCCTTCATTGTCATCCATGTCGACCGAGCCCCCTTTTGGTTTCATTATGAGTGTGTATACTAGACCCATCTCTTGTTTTGGAGCAGACACTCCAATCTCCCTCTCATCGTGGACGTGCCAAGTTTCATTCAGGAAAATTTCACACTTGAGGCTCAAGCGCCTCCTCCTCTACTTGGATTTCCCTCTCATATTGGTAGTCAAGATGATCTTGGGTAGCGGACACCTGAACAGAGATGAGTATCCTCAAGATAACACCGGTATTTCCTCAAGGTTTGTCGCCTCTCTACTAGACCTAAAACTTGCCAAGCAGGCAGTTTGGACTCTCACCAAGAAGATTTTTCCAAAGGAGGTCACCCAAGAGCTCCAAGAAATTCCAAACAAGGAAATTCATGATTCTAAGGCTCCTCGGTCAGTTGATAGAATCCTTTTCAATGCTCATGGAGAACTAATTAACTATTATCCTTTCTTGCTCGACCTGAAAGGAAAAGACTTGGATAGGCATCGATTTTTCACAGGAGTTGGTCTTGGCTACCTTAAATGGTGGTTCTTGGGAGATAATTCAGATGACCCGGGCAGAGAGGATGATCTAATTCAGTTTGCAAGACTCGACAACATTCTGCCTCTGAAACCAAAAGATGAAAACCTTCAAATAGAACAGGCATGCATGGGTGGCTCTAGTAGGGGTCGTCACGAGTCTAGACTTGGTTGTGTTAGGGGTTGCCCTCCAAGTAGAAGTCATGGGCATGCAAGAAATGAGCCTTTGCCATCCGAAGCCCACAAGGAAAATGCAAGCTAGGTCCCCTTCAGCTTCTTTAAGCTTACTGTTTTGTCTCTCGAGTGGGTATTTGTTTTTATCAGCATAATCGTTGTTAATAGGGCAGCAAGCTTCTACCATTTAGACTTTAAGTTTTTTATTAAAAGGGATTCATCAGACTTACATATGTTAATTAGGAAGGAATCCTTATGCCTTCCATGGATTGCCTGGTTGCATTCCTTCTCCTCTACTAGAAGGAATTTTGATGCTTCCATTTTTGAATTCTTCTAAAAATCTATTTGCTATCTTAGCTCTGTAAATTCTACATAATCAATATAATTATGGGTCTTCCTTTACCGATCAAAAAAAAAAAGGATCTACACTTACAAAGATTAAGTATGTATTCTGTAAACCTAAATGAATTTTACTTTTGTAGAATTTAACATCATCGTCTAAACGAACTACTAAATTCTAATACCTTGATAAATTAATTTATAATGTCTTTTATAACATGTTTCTATCATCATCTGAGCAACATAGGAGTTTTTCTCAGGTGGTTGCGATGGAATCACAAGGTTTTGCAGATTCCCCTCCGGATGCCACAAATGGTGGGAACATTAATGCAGAATCCTCTATGGATGTCACAAATGGAGGGAATGTTGATCAGTGACATTGTTCTAGTTGTTCATGTTGATTCCCCTTATGAGAATGGGAATGGGCCTTAGGATGCAAAGTCTTGTGATAGCATTCCGACTATCAAATCTGGTGGCTCTTCTAACATTGTTATGTCTGTGAGGAGGAATACTGATTGTCTCGCAATAAGATGGTTCATGCCTGATTAGTATTCATTAAATACAAAAACCATTTAAATGAGATATCAAGAAAGATTTGAACAAGAACATCATGAAAACAAAATAAAACATAAGAATACTCATGAAACTCCCATTGCAAGTAGCTCTTCCTTGTTCTCCTTGCCTCCACGAACTTTGCTAGCTCCAAAGTTTGACAAATGGAGAGTTGGAGAGAGATGAGTTAATGTGTATTGCTCTCCTTGTGCTCAACAAGGTAAGTGGAATGATGGATTATTGGTGATGCCCTCCTAAATGGCACAAGGTTAGTGAATGATCAACAACACAAAGAAACACAAAAACGTTAGATTGTCAGTGTTTGTCAATCAAAAACTAATCTAAAAAGGCATACCAAGAGAGATGCTAAAAACAAGCTAATATATCTAACTAAAGTAGCAAAGATAACGAGGCATCTCGAAATGCCTCTTAGCATGGTTTTAATTCCTTCCTCCCTTGTTCCTCTCCTCTCCAAGTTCCAAAATAGTGTAGCTCTCAGCAACTTTTTGCACTATGGATGCTTATGGAGGATTGAGATTGTAGTATTGAGCTTTGAATGTGAAATAAAAAGCTAATGCTATGCTATTGATGCTAAACTGATATATTTTAACCAAAATAATAAGATATTAAATGATTATGCTAAAAATGCTCTCTAAAATGTCTATAGCTTAGATGCATATAAGTTTTCAGGATCTGGATTATGAAGGAATGGGCTCTATTTATAGGAAAAATGGAGCAATGGATGGTCAGGATTGAAAGATTCAATCAAGGGTTGAGTTTGAAAGTTGTGGATCCATGTGCACAATTGGCACCAATGAAATGGTGACAAGTGTTAACATAGGGTTGGGTTGAGAAAAGGAGTTGGAGGCATTAAAGGCCTGAGAAGACCTCATGGTTATCTAAAGGCTAAGGGTCAAGTCTAAATTAAGCTTACCCGCTGGATTAAGAGTTAATCCAAGGATAAAACCTTTGTGCAAATGATTAAGAGGTAATCATGGTCAAAGCATTAATGGCCTGATGAGACCCTTGGGTTGGATAGAGGTTGAGTCAAAACAAATGTTTTAACCATGTGGGAAGGTTTGAATTAACCATTAATGGTTATTGGAGACTTTGGGGATTTAGTGGTTGAAGGTTGAAAGCCTTTAAAGGTTATCAAAGACTTTGAGCCATTTAGTGGTTGAAGACTTGAAGCCTTTAATGGTTATCAAAGACTTTGAGGTTTTGAGAAGTGACATCCCTTTGCTTAAGGATGTGACAAAGTTTAGAGAATGGATTAGGCTAATTAGGAAGGGTTTAGAAGAATCTAGAAGGGGATTAGATTTTGCAAGTGGATTTGGTGGGTGAGGGAAAATAGGATTTTATTAAAATAAAAATTTATTTATTCCAATAAATGAGTGCAAGTTGCATTTGTAGGAAAATGCAAGTGGGGTGGGGATAATGATTTAAATAAATATTTTATTTAATTTATTTAAAAGAGGAAAATGGGATTTTAATTAAATAAATAAATTTTATTTATTTAATTGATTGTGAATTTGATTTAATGAATTAATTTAAAATAAATTGAATAATTTATTTAATTAATAGAAGAATGTTTGGGGATGAATTAATTAAATATTAATTTAATTAATTGATGGCTAGTGGATTTTTAATCAAATAAATAGCAAATATTTATTTAATTAAGCTGGATAGATTTATGTGACTACATTTGCCCCTCTTTGAGACAGTGCGGTTTATCGCGTTGTTTCAAAGAAAGAAAAATAGGTGTGAAGAAATGCCCCATAAAATGTGAATTTTATGGGTGGTATGCCCCCTCGAGAGATGGGCCGAGAAATTTTGAAAAATTGGGCGATCTCTCGAAAAAGAACGAAAATTGGCAGGGTGGTAAAAGAGAAGAAGTTAGTCGTACGGGTGAAAAATAGAAGAAAACGGGGGAAACATGGAGAAATGAGGGGCTCAGGAAGTTCACGGGGACCACGGCGATGAGCAGGGGAGAAGTTACAGGGACCACGAAAGGTATAAATGGGGTGAAAGGGGTGAAAACAGGATCATTTGTGACCGCGACCAGTTGAAAACGAGAGCTCTGATAGTGACATTTGGAGGAGCAAGCAGCAGCTACGATGCCGATTCCGATTACTGAGCATAGATTCGAGTGAGTCCGACGATTCCAGCGGCCAGATGACTACGGACCAGTGGTATGCAAATTCAAAAACTCAATTTTTGTGCATTTTTGCTAGGTTTTTAGCTGAGTCCAAGTCAAGTCGGAGCAGGAGCACTGGAACTGTTGTTTTGGCGCTTTTGCTCCATGAATTAGCTCTATTGTGCCGCAATGGCGCTATTGTCCCTTTGTTTGAGCACTTTGGTCATGTATTAGCGCTATTGTATGTAAGTTTTAGCGCTATTGGATAAGTAGCGCTATCGCTGGGTTAATTGAGCACTATTGAGTTTAAAAAGCGCTATTATAGGGGGGTTTTAGCGCTTTGATAGTTGTAGCACTATGGTATAGCAGTTTGAGCGCTTGTGATATAGTTGTAGCACTTATTGTTGAAAACTAGCGCTTTTGTTAGTAAAATAACGCTTTTGCCTTAAGATAAAAAGATGCCCCAGTTTGGATGCAGAAAATCTCCTGATGCCAATAATTGATGGATGGCGAAGTGAAGTGGGAGTTGTTTTGAACCATAGTAGTCCGATGAGACTTAGGTCATTTGTTTAGGATAAATACCTGTTGAAGTCTAGGTGGCCATGATTGCTTACCTATTGAGACCCAAAGATACTTGATCAAAGTATCTGATGATAGTCTAGGTTTAAACTTTAAGAAAGTTTGAAAACAAAACAACTGATAGTGATTGATGAATATCCATGTGCAGGAGGATCTGCGCGTGTTGCAGTTACGCGAGCACCATCCTGCGACACAGGGGTTGTGGGACCGATTATCATAGGCAGAGATTGATTATATTGCAGCGACTGGTCTCTACGAGGTGATGCACATGCCCGTGATTCGAATGAATCATGGATTGATCACAGCACTGGCAGAGCGGTGGCACAGCGAGACGTGCACCTTTCATTTGGCACAGAAGGAGATAACTGTGACATTGGAGGATGTGTGGCGTATCCTACAGATTTCGATTCGAGGAGAGTTGGTCACATATGATAGATCTTGAGGGACTGTGGCAGTACAGAGGATTTTTGATGAGGATGTGTTCATTGATGATGGCTCGATCACATGGGAGGATATAGCGGCACTGTATGAGCCACTTCCAGTAGTGTTGTCCAGGATTGTGGGAGGACTTCTGTGTCTAGACAGGAGGTCACATGGGTTGGCGGTGGGATGGGGATAGGTAATCGAGATGATGATGACCGAGGGAACCCGATTTGCATGGGGGTCGTGCGTGCTGGCGCACATGTATCAGGAGCTCCACGAGGTAGTGTACCGAGGGAGGGGTTCTTTAGCAATGGGCATGATGCTGCTACACATTTGGGCTTGGGAGCATCTACCAGTGACGCGACCGGTGAGTCTGAGATTCCGTGCGGTTGATCAGCCGTACATGTTTATGTACAGTGGTATGATGAGTCAGCCCCACTTGGGGAAGTTGGAGTGGTGGCGACGGGCATTGGATGACCTAGATGCAATGATATGGCAGCCATACTTGGAGTGTGAGCCATGGGATGATGACGCAGAGGCACTGTCGTATGTTTTTATGACTCGATTCCTCATTGGGACGACGACATATCATGTGGAGAGACAGGTGCCAGGGAGAGTGATGAGGCAGTTTGGATGGCAGCAGGGATTGCCTAGTGGATCAGGAGAGTATGCACGGGTGATTCGGGAGAGGTATGCATGGGGTCAAGTGCTATCTTATGATCAGGCACTAGCAGAGTTCCAGACATTGCAGGTGAGACCATGGGACCTACGACCGAGGGTCATTGATGCAGGAGTTATAGATGAGTACACGCAGTATCGGGCGGCACACCCGATCCTACGGATATCGGACCCAGCAGAGCCGATCCCAGCATTTGAGGATCAGAGGGGACGAAGACGGGGGAGGGCAGGAGGTTGAGGAGATGGAGGAGGAGGAGGTGGAGGTGGAGGAGGTGGTGGAGGAGATGGAGGTGGTGGAGGAGATGGAGGAGGAGGAGGTGGAGGTGGATTACTGATGTAGAGCCAACAGAGAGGGAGAGGTGGACTTCCTCTACAGATCTCACAGGGACCATTGATTCCAAGAGGAGTGCAGCTGAGTGGGAGGGGGATGGAGAGGGAGATCCCGATGGATAGAGGGGTGGGGACTTCTGGAGAGGGATGTGTAGGGGAGGCAGCTATGGACACCGGGGAGGGAGCCACTGGAGATCTGCGGGAGCATATTATAGTGCGCTTGCAGACGTGGATAGAGGATTTGGAGGCAGAGGTGGCAGCTAGGGATGTGCAGCTATTTGCACGGGAGTCAGAGCTAATGGTGGTGCTGCGGGAGAGAGATACTGTAGTGGAGAGATTGGCAGAGCTGCAGGAGAGAGTGCGGATTGGAGCACAGGGGCCTTCAGGGGAGGTGATGAGGGAGATGCGGTGAGCTCAGGCTAAGATAGAGTACTGGCAGGGGTTATATGAGTAGGTGGTGCAAGTGAGTCAGCGAGCTCTCAGCTATTCATAGATGCGGTAGGCGAGATCAGAGCGATCGCAGAGGGTGCAGAGCAGTGGGGGAGTGATGGGTCCTTTGAGGAGGGAGAGATCAGGAGATGCAAGAGGGAGTGGGGGTTCGATGAGGCCTCCACGGAGAGATGGATCAGGTGGTGCAGGCACCAGTGGTGGAACAGGGGGAGGTGTGAGGACAGCATCTAGCCAGAGCAGCATTTGAGAGAGCATTCATGCATAGATGTATTTGTATCTTTATTTTGGGGACTGTATCTTGGATGGCTCTTGGTAGCCGATTTTGTAGACTTCCTTGCACTCTGATTTATGAGATGATATATATATGAGGAGATCCCATATTTTGATGATATGCATTTGATTATGTATGGATGCTTATGTAGGATGATGAGTTTATTGCTTTAGATGGATATGTGTATATGTATGCATTGATGAGATGTTTCCTATATGCATGTTTTGATGATGATACTGACATATGAATGCAGGTTGATATATGTATGATTTGTTTGATTTTTGATGCAATGCTTTATGTATGTAATGCCATGATGATGATGTATGCTTATGATGATTTATGAACAGGATGGTGTTGTTTCCTATTTTGATATAATGATGAGATGATTTATGTGATGATGTTAATGCAATGGTCGAATGAATGATGTTTATGGATGAATATGCATCTAGATGTTTGTTAAATGAATGTAAAATGGATAAACAAAATGTCGAGTACAAATGTTTGTATGATAATGTGTGAAATGAATGTAAAGTACAAATGTTTATATGATAATGTGTTAAATGAATGTAATATGGATAAACAAAATGTAAAGTACAAATGTTTATATGATAATGTTTAAATGAATGTATATGTATAATGGATATATATAATGGTATGAACCAATGTTTGGAAACAAATGGTGTTATGATTCTAAATGCTTTAAAGATGATGTTTTAGTAAAAATGATAATGTGAGGATATTATAACTTATGGTTTTAATAATTGCACCTTAATGCAATTAAAAAGAGGATAATGAATGTAATGTGGATGAATCTAAAATGAGCATAATAAGGTACTAAATAATGAATGAATGCATCTTTTAACTATAAATGAATGTATACAATAATAAATGATAAAGGATAATAAAATGATAATGGATAATTGACACTAAATGAATGTCTTAGTAAATGATTTAAAACAATCAAAGACAATTTGATCCCATGAATGAATCTAATTTTTGATGATTTGATGCAATGATGCAAATGATGTTAATGAAAACTAAATGTCAAGAAAATGAACTATATGCATAGTTTAAAAATGACATAAATGTTTAATGCAAGATGCAACTAAATGTTAAGGTGCAACTAAATGCGAGGATGATATGATCATGAGGAATGCAAGGTTTGTAAGACTTTGCATGATGCATTGGTGATGTATCAGAGTACTCGATCATGATTGTATTCAAGACCAGCTTAACTTTCACAGTTTTGCATATAAAACCTACATATGAATGAGTGAACGGATGGGTGATATGCAACGGAATGCAATATATAAACAGATGAGATGAAATGATGATCCATAGTGCTCTATTTTCATCATTGAGCTTTAAAATGCTGGAAGAGAATACAAGCATCTTGACATAATGATTCAAGATGACCTGAGTATTCCTTACATGGATTTTATATAGCAAGTTAATACAAGAAACTTGATATAATGGATCAAGTTGACCTGAGTATTGCTTGCAGAACAGACAAGGATTATCTCCGTTCATGCATGACTTGGATCGTCCTCCTTGATCTTAGGCTGATCATATCCTGAGACAAGTGCATACCGTACTAAGAGATAAAAACCTTTATCCAGTTTGGATGAGGTAGGAGGAACCAAAGGAAGAGCATTGTACCTGCAAACAAACAGTATATACATAAAGAATAAAGAATAAGGATCCTTAGTAATGGTTCATGTCCATATGGTCGAGGTATACGCTGTAGTCAACAAGCCGTAGTGATCTATGACTTTATTTTTTTTGCCTATGATCACATAGCTTAGTGAACTTCCCACGTAGACACCATTAGTACATGCCCCAGTACTTCATCGGAAATAATGCGCAAACGATACAAAACAATGCTGCAAGATCCTGATACAGATAAACAAACGATTGTACTCACAAATCACCCAAGTATTTGATAGCTTAACATAATTTTCTTGTCAAAGAAAACGTCACTTTTGTCTTTGTTTTGGTAAGGAAGGATGCATCCTTGTTGAAGATAGTTTTGAGTATTGATGTGGATTGTGTGGTTTGATTTGATGAATGGTCATTTGTGGAGTATATCACAATGTTTGTTTGGTATCTGCACGGATGAGTATGTACAATGTGTTGCCATGTTTTTGATTGATTTTTGATGTTTTCTGATGTTTTTGGATTTTGTATTGTTTTTGAATGTTTTTGGTATTTTGTGAGACATTTTGGAATGTTTTTGGTATTTTGTGAGACATTTTTGAATGTTTTTGGTATTTTGATGATTGCTTGAATGAAGAACTTAATGAATCATAAGACAATGTAGAATCCACTTCTATCAATAGTTTAAAGGCATTGCCCCCAGTTTTAGACATGACTTATGAAAAAGCGGGATGCAAGATGCATGAAGTATTTATCATAATTGTAGAGAAATAACAAGCCATGGTTTTTCAGATGGATGGATGTATGTATGAAGGAGATGTGATCACAACAAGTCTGAAAGACAATGGAGTCAGAGCCTTTACGAGTGACACCTGTTTGCCAGGTTTTCACCATCGTACTTACCTAAGGTGCCACCGGAGTGGTTGTTCACCGTTTGGATGCATGATTTTTCTTTACTTTTTTGAATGTTTTTGTATTTCTTCATGACATTTTTCTAAATGTTTTTGGTATTTTCTGGTATGCAGGGGAGCCTAATGCTCTGTACACCTTAGGTATAAAACTATTTGAGGTGCATGCTGTTAATTGGATCTGCAAGCGGTTCTCCCTCTGATGTAGCCAACTGATATGCCCCGGACCCAAACACAGCAGTGACAACATATGGGCCCAGCCAGTTTGTTTCAAACTTGCCCTGATGTTCTCTGTTTGGTTGATTGCGAGGATTCTCTTGAAGAACAAGATCACCTACCTCAAATGTACGAGGTCTAACTCAGTGATTGTAGCTTCTACTCATGCGCTGCTGATAGGCTTTGAGGTGATTGTATGCAGCTTGTCACTTCTCATCAAGTAGCTCCAAGTCCTGAAGACGGGATACTCTGTATGCTTCATCATCGATGAGATTGCGCAAGGAAACCCGTAATGATGGTATCTCGACCTCAATAGGCAAGATAGCTTCTGCACCAGAGACCAATGAATAAGGAGTTGCACCTGTAGGGGTTCGAATGCTAGTTCGATATGCCCATAGCGCTGGATTGAGTTGAACATGCCAATCACGGCTGGCATCATTGACTGTCTTTTTGAGGATTCTTAATATGTTTTTATTGGATGCTTCGGCTTGACCATTGCCTTGTGGGTAATAGGGGGTGGAAAAGCGGTCTTGGATATGAAATTTCTCACAAAGTTCATAGACATCCTGATTTTTGAAAGGGAGACCATTATCTGTGATGATGGACATGGGCACACCATACCGGCAGATGATATAGTTGAGGATGAATGAGGCGATCTTCTTGCCGGTGACTTGGGTAAGTGGAACAGCTTCGATCCACTTTGTGAAATATTCGGTGGCGGTAATAATGAATTTGTAGCCATTGGATGAAGATGGATGAATCTTACCCATAAGGTCAATGCCCCATTGACAGAAAGGCCATGGTGTCATGGTTGGTTGCAGTTCCTGAGCTGGTACATGTATCAGGTCGCCATGAACTTGACATTTCTTGCATTTTCTGACAAAGTAGTAGGAATCCTTTTCCATAGATGGCCAATAATATCTAGCTCGCAGGAGTTTCTTGGTGAGTGATGGACCACTTGAATGAGTCCCGCAAATTCCTTCATGTACCTCTTCCAAATCCTTTTTTATCTCACCTTGTTCTAGACATCGAAGGAGAGTACCATCAAGACCACATCGGTATAGGGTTTCGGCAATAATGGTATATCGAGTAGTTTGGCGAATGAAGGTTTTACGTTGGTTATTTGATTGGTTGGGAGGAAGGGTGTGATCACGGAGATAGGTGTAGAACTCACCGTACCATGGGGATTCAGAACCGACAAGGCGACATATCATCTCGGATTCAGGGATATCATAAGCGGGGATCCAAAGTTGTTCGACCAAGAACTCATAACGTGTTGAATTCTGTGGAAGCTCTAGGAGAGATGCGATGGTAGCCATAGCATCAACAGATCGATTCTGATCTCTTAGTATCTGCTCAAAAGTGATAGTAGTAAATGATGTCTTTAGAGTGTCCACCATTTTCTTATATGGCATGAGTTTATCATCTTTGGTCTGATATTCATCAGTTGCTTGTCGAATGACTAGTTGGGAATCGCCATATACTTGCAGTTCTTGTAATTTCCATTGGATGGCTAACCTAAGTCCTATGATCAAGGCCTCATACTCTGCTATGTTGTTTGTGCATGGAAATGTGAGCCTGTAAGACTTCAGGATGCTATCACCTTGAGGTGTGATAAACAGAATACCTGCCCCCGAGCCATGCCTAGTGTATGACCCATCAAAATATAGTTTCCATGGTTGTGCTATTGTGATCATGAATATCTCTTCATCTGGAAAATTGGAAATAAGAGGATGATCACCTGTGAAGGGTACATCGGCCAACTGATCTGCAATAACTTGACCTTTGATAGCTTTACGGTCTACATACTTGATGTCAAATTCACTTAGAATCATCACCCATTTGGCCAAGCGGCCTGTCAATGCTGCTTTGCTAAGTAAATACTTGAGTGGATCAATCTTTGCAATGAGTTGTACCTTGTGTGTTAACAGATAGTGCCTCAGTTTAGTGGCTGCTAAGATTACTGCTAGGCAAGCTCGCTCAATAGGAGTGTAATTGAGTTCATAGCCGACCAGTGTGTGAGAGATGTAGTAAACAGCACACTCTTTTCCTTCTGCATTATGTTGTGCTAGTAGTACACCTAATGTTGTACTTGTCACTGAGATATATAATAACAACGGTCTTCTTGGATCTGGTGGCATCAGCAATGGTGGATTCATGAGATAGTCTTTAAGCGTCTGAAATGCTTGTTGGCATCTGGCATCCCACTGAAAGCGGATGTTCTTGTGTAGTAGATGTGTAAATGGGTGACACTTATCGGCCAATTGTGCAATGAATCTTTGGATGGATTGAAGTCGCCCTTGTAATGTCCTTAGCTAACTGATATTGTTTGGTGGTGGCATGTCCATGATTGCTTTTACCTTTGCTGGGTCGACCTCAATACCTTTGCTTGAGGCAATGTATCCTAGAAGTTTCCCGGAGCTTACTCCAAAGACACATTTCTTTGGGTTGAGTCGAACATGATATTGTTCCAGTCTATCAAAGATTTTATCTAAGATGTGGAGATGTCCTTCTCTGGTGAGTGATTTTGCTAGTAAGTCATCCACATAATCTTCCATCATAGTATGCATCATGTCATGGAAGATGGTGGTCATTGCTCTTTGATAGATTGCTCTTGCATTCTTGAGACTGAAAGGCATCACATTCCAGCAATATGTGCCCCATGGACAGGTGAAGGCGGTCTAATGTTGATCTTCTGGTGCGATCTTTATCTGATTGTATCCTGAAAAGCCATCCATGAGTGAAAGCATGGCATGTCCTGCTGTCAAATCCACTATGATATCAATATTTGGAAGGGGGAAGTCATCCTTAGGACATGCCTTATTCAGATCTCTTAAGTCAGTACAAATACGGATGCCCCCTTTTGGTTTGCCAACAGGCACAATATTGGAGATCTACTCCGCGTAATCAATTGGTCTAATGAAACCAACATCTAGGAGTTTCTTGAGTTCTGTTTTGACTCGCACTGCAATCTGAGGATGCATCTTACGAAGCTTCTGCTTGACAGGTTTGGCTCCTTCTGCTATGGTGAGGTGATGCATGACTAAATCAGGATCAAGCCCAGGCATGTCTGCATATGACCATGCAAAGTTGATATGATGCTTCTGGAAGAACTCTATAAATTTAGGCTATTCCTTTTGAGTGAGAAGAGATGCCAGATGTATGATATGTGGATTTTTAGGAGTCCCCACATTATACTCTTTGGTTTCCTCGATGAGAATTGTTGATCATTCCTATTGTGTACTATCAGGGAGAATGTCAAACCCTTCATCCTCAGGCACCTCGGAGAGGTTTTCACCATTGGATACGCTCTTTATTTTTACTTTTGTCGGATCAAACAGTGCCACAGTGTGGTTTTCACTGGAAGATCCATGTTTTATTGTTATATTTTTGCAGCTGAAAGGTTTGGCATCCACCCCGAAGTATGCTGTGCTATTAAGTTCGATGGCGAATCCAGCTTTGTGATCCCCACTTGGTAGGTTATCCCTTGTTTTCAAAAAGTCAATGATAGACTCATTGTTTTGGAAGAAGTCAAGACATGGGGGAGTTGGTTGGTTCCATTCGATGAGTTCAGGGTGGACAATGGGCATTACTTCATCAACCAGGTTAAGTTCGTTAGAGGTATTAGTGAGGGTTAAGATGTTATGGTGAAGGTCATTGATGGTACTTCCCCTATCAGAATCAGGCGTAGGATGAGACGTAGGGTCTGTGGAAGACGTTTCTAGTTCAGGAACCCAAGTGGTCTTTATCTATGCTTCTCCGTAAACAGGGATGTCTTTGCGTGGTGGAGGTGGTGATGTGTCTTCCTCATCTGAAGTATTAAGCTGTACCGAATCAAATTCCCACTCATGTGAGTCGGTCTCTAAATCACTTTCCAGCATCCGATTACTATACCATACTGGGATGTCCTTTGAGTTAAATACTGCAGGTGTGATTGGTTGATGTACCTTTGTAGTGATCGATGCTATAGGAAGTTTGATGGGGATAAAAGAATCTGGCATAGGAAGTATCGGCAATGTTGACTCAGTGGCTTCTGTGGGAACTACTGGTACCATAGATGTTGTTGCGGGTTCTGATACAGTTGCTGCTGTTAATGTACTGCTAATGGGAGTACTGGTTTTATTGATGGAATGATTGGTATTGGAGATAGTTGTGTTGGGGTTGTGAGCCTCAGTGGGGCAGTTGGGATGGTGCTTGAGGGTGCTTTGATTATGAAAAGCATCCGCTTTACAGTAGGTGGACAAAATTGTTTGCTAGGTTTTCCTTTGAACTTGAGTTTAGGAAAGATCTCTTTCTCAAAGCCTAGGCCTGTGTTACCTTTGGGCTTGAATTCTAGTAGTAGAGGTTCATGTCGTCCTTGTTTGCAATATCCCAAGGCACTCTGACCATCATACCCAATTCGTTGCATAATGAGGAGACCTTTGCCATACTGTTCCATAGGAAGTGTAACTCACGGTATGTCAGTGGTGATGGGATCTTTATAGATCCATTCCGCCAGGTCCTCATCTTGTGTTTCTTCCTCTTGACTCTTTTCAAGAACGAAAGGTGTCAAAGCACATGCTGGCGTGACTATGGGTTGTTGGAGTAACTGTTGTGGTTTATCATGTGTTCTGGGAGAAGTGGGCATTTGTCCCACACAAAAGAGTTGACTCAAGTTGTATTCTCCCGGACCTTCCTTTGCTATCTTCATCTTAAGCTTTTCTTGCTTGGGTATAGTGGTGTTTGAACGGGCAAGAGAGGCAGGACTGATATATGATGTGGAAGAAATGGCTTCTCTATTATTAGGAACGGTAATCTCTGGTTGATGGTTGATATTATGGCAATATGCAAAGGGGTTTGCATCACCCAGGATTCTGATCTCTACACCATTATGTGGGAACTTGATACATTGATGGTAGGTAGATGGAACAGCTTGCATGGCATGTATCCAAGGTCTTCCTAATAATAGATTGTATGGCAAAGGAAGGTCCAGAACTTGACAAATGATGTGCTTTACCATGGGGCCCACTCGGATTGGTAGTACCACAACTCCTTTGGATGAACTCTCCGCATCGTCATAGGCTTTGATTGTGATCTTCTGACGAGGATCCACTGATTCTACCACATATCCCAATGCTGTGACCAACTGTAGTGTGCAAATATTCAGGCCTGCTCCATTATCGATCAAGACTCGCTTGATCCTATGCTAGTTAATAAATCCTTCGATGTGGAGTGAGGCATTATGTGGTTGTTGGAAAGAAGAGTTGTCACTTTCAGAAAAAGTGAGACAAGGTGATGACTTGAGACTTCCAACCATGGCTTGAAATTGGTCCGTATTCAGATTTGCAGGGACTGACGCTTCTTGGAGTGCTTGATCCAAGATAGTTTTATGAGAGGGCGATCGACGCAAAAGCTCTAAAATGGATATAAGCACAGGGGTTTTGTCTAATTGTTCCACAAGATTATACTGCTTTGGGATGGAGGTGGTGCCTTGTGGAGTTGCCTTGATGATAACTTTGTCGCGACATGTAACAACATTGCAATTTGAGTTGGGATTTTTGAAGGTTATGGTTGCAACTTGTTCACTAGCATCATACAGATGATTTACAGTGTAATTATATGCAGCCTGTGTATAATTAGTTTTATCAGGACCTCGTCTGGAAGTGGAAGGACCCCTTTGATCTTGTGATGGAAGTGGATTTTTGAACATCAGATGATCATTATTTGTTGTTTTTGGGTCCTGTCCTTCAATTTCAATTTCTCCTCGATCAATAAGATCCTGAATGAGATTTTTCAATCGGTGACAATTACTTGTCTTGTGTCCTCTTCCTTGATGGAATTCACAGTGTTCAGTATCTCTCCACCATGCCGGTTTGACTTGAGGCTCATAGGTTGATAGCTTAGGTAGAGTGACCAAATTTTGGGAAATAAGTTGTCGCAACACTGTTTCAATGGGTTCCCCTAAGGGAGTGTATGTTCATTTTTGTTTTTGCTGATGAGGTCTTGGTTCATCATGAGATGTGATGCGACCTTGATTGGAAGGAATGTTTGTGTTATTCTGAGGTGGAGGATTTTGTCTTGCAAACCGGACCACAGGTTGTGCACTTTGGATAGTTCGGGCATCCACAACCCCATCATTGATGACATTCTTGTTTTTATTCCAGAAGCTTGGTTTATCATTGTTGAAGCATGGGCGAGGACCATCTTTTGGTTCATTAAAGATTTTGATGAGTCCTTTCTTGATGAGTGCCCTTTCACATTTCAAACCCTTGGTGATCATATCATTAAAAGAGTCTGTGTCTTTGACATCCAGGTGAAATTCCATTTCTTCGTTTAAGTTGGAAATGAATATTTCCACTAGTTCTTGTTCAAGTAACTGAAGAGAACGTCTGCTAGACATTTGGCACCATCGTTGCAGGAATACTAAGAATAGTTCACCTGGTTTTTGTTTAGTGTTGCACAGATCAGCCATGGTAATGTCGCGTTCAATGTTATGAGAGTAATGAGCTAGGAACTTTTGGATGAGTTCCTCAAATGTTCTAATGCCACCTGGTAGTCGGGAAAACCATGATGTGGTTGTGCCTCCCAAGCTTTGGGGAAAAAGGCGCATTAGGTAGGTGTCTTCATATGCCACTTCAAGACAAGCGGAATGAAATTCTCGGACATGATCGCGGGGATCCCCCTTTCCTTTATATTTTTCAAACTTGGGTGTTTCGAATCCTCGAGGAAATGGTGGCATGTAAAGATTCCTATCAAAAGGATAGGGACAGATGTCACTGAGTGAGAACTGGTTAGTCTTGACACCATTATGAAGCTGTTGGGTGAGATTCTCGACTTGTTGCCACAACATCTCCATTTCATTTGGAGGAGGAGGTGGTGGATTACCCCGTGGAATGTTATATCTGATGGGATCTCTATCTCTTTCCTCTTCATGACGACTTTGTCTTTCTGATGCTTGTCTTAATTGGGCAAGATCAAAGTCAGATGGGAGTTTTGCTCCTTCTCGAGCGAGTCTTAAGAAGTGAGCATCCGCATTGCTCCTGAGTATTTCATCAAAAACCCTATTAAAGAGAGGGTTATGCTGAGCCCTTTCTATTGTTGCGGGAGTGGGAGTACTTGGGTTTTCGTCATCAGCATTTCCTCCAAGTGCTTCTTGAAATTCATGGAGATTTTCCTCTTCTTCTTCTTCCCTTTCTATTTCTCTTTGCCTTGATTGTGATCGGGTTTGAGCCATTTTGTTTGCAAGCTTTTTGTTGACGTTGATTGAAGATGATGATGAGTTTTTGATGAAATGAGAGATTGATGGTTGGTGAATTGTGTTGCATGTGGATCTCTAGCACCTTTAAGGTGGATGTACCGAAATTCCTTCTTTGAATTGCTTGCTTGTTTGATAAGATTGGATGTGATAAGGTGTAGAGAAATCTGAGATGTGTTACAGATTGGACTACCTAGTAATGAGAGGATTCACTCATGAACTAGTTTTTAACCTGTGTAGATGTGCTTCTTAGGATGAGCTTATCCTAGATGTAGAAACAATCTAAAAAGTGATGTGATGTGTTTGATTTCAAGCAATATCTAAAAGATAATTTTGGGACAAGAACCTCTTAATGTTTTGAAATTTGGGATGGATTGATGATGAAGTGATGATGTATGAGTGAGATGATGGATGAAAATGTTTTCAACTTTCAATAAAAACTTTGTGTTACAAATGGGACAAACTCTATCTCTTCCCTTTCGGGTGTTGGTGGTACTTCTCGAGTTGTGTTGTATGTGATATAGATGTTTGGGAAGAAGTTTGGATTAATCTTTCCTCCTTGATTTTTGTGATAACTCAGAGCTCTATATTGCATAAAAGCTCTTCGGTTCAATGATTCTGAATCAAATTCATTTGTTTTGCCTCAAAGGTATAGACGCATGCGATGTAGAAAGACTCTATGGGAGACAAAGATCTGTCGATTGATATAGAAGAAGTTCCTCTTTTTGATCAAAGCCTTTGAGCTCAATGGTCTTCTTTTCAAGTTGATATTCTGATGACACTTCTTCTTTCGCAAGATGTGAAGAATGGTCATAAATTTTTGACTCTTTGTTGTTTGTACCTTGTTTTTGATGTTTTTGGTTGTGTTGACAGATGTTTGGTTGGATGAATACTTTGTTTTTGGGATTGATTTTCTGATTTTTCTTTGACAAGAAAAACAAAGCAAGCACACAAACACAAGAATGTTGCCTAAAAGGCACAAATGAGTATGGGTCTAGATTAACCCAATCCTTGGACTTGTATATGACCCTTCCTTTAGATGTATTTTAAGGTGTATTTCCAAAGCCTGAAGTCTGCTCAATTTGCACTAGGTCTTTAAAACAAACACACTTCAAACACTTTTTATCCCTAAGGTCAAATGGCCAGTTGTGATAAATTTAGCCCACATCTTGATATTTCTTCGACTTTGCTACTACATACCTTATGAATCCCATTGTGGCAAGTAAGGATGTGATATACTAAGTCTTGCACGAGCATAACAAATAGATGATCCCTATGATGGGGGAGTCACCACTTTTATCAAGCCACAAGTGACTTTTCAAAAAGCTATGTTTCTACTCAAGGAAATATGTATGGTGAGTATCTTGGGAGAAAAACCATCTATGCTCTTGCACTAAATTATATCGCAAATATCCTCAATCAATAGAATGGGTGGGCTACTACTTAAAGGTGTTTAGTCATGTTCGATGGTTTTGGACATAAGTTCATTCTGCAGTGACTCACTTAAGAGCCTTGTAACTGGTGGTGGGCCCATTTGTCCTTTCGGCTAGTTACATTGTAGGAACAGCTATACCTAAGGCTACAACTTTCACTCTCACCTGATTTCTATAGCGGCTTGAAGGATTTACCACTCGAGGTCGTTCCCAAGAGTATCGATCCCTTCGCAGGCCTCTCTTCAAAAGATAAAATTTTGAGTGTTACTAACACTTTTCTCTTGCACCTAGGACCATGAAAGCCAAGGGAGAGGATAGTGTGTGTTAGAGGTAGGACCACTCGACCGACTTTTTGCACAAATGTGCCAAGCACAAAAGACACTTTGTTCTTTTTAATCCATCATTGCAATGTGATCTAACTATTTGGAGATGTTGCTCCAACAGTCATGGTGTTCTTTTTAACTTCAAAAAGCAATGTGTTTTGTATTCTACAATTTGAAATCCTGGTCAACGTAATAAAAACACGTTTGCTTGAAGGAAAAATCGCTTTTGCAAAATTTTTGAAACAAGTTGATTGTTCTTTTTACTTGCCCAAAATTGAAGTGTGGATTGTGATTTTTAAGTTTGATGCAAGAAAGAAAATTTGTGTGTTGATTTTAAGCACCAAAAGACAATTTATCCTAACAAGAAAGCATGACAAATTTATTTTTTTCAAGTTTTTAATGCACCAAAGGAAATTTTTTGATTTTTAGGGGTTAGTTTTTAACCTGCAACAACCACAATTCGTTAGTAAAATTTATGTCCAAGGGGGGGCTTCCACAAGCCTAAGATGTTCAATTTTTCGGTTACAAGGCGATTTGGACGACACTCTGTCGCAATAGCGCTAGTCTGTGTTTTAAACAAAAGCGCTAATTTACACAGAAGCGCTGAAAGAACGAGAGAGACAGAGAGGCAAAAGCGCTAGAAGTTTTCCAATAGTGCTAGAAGAAGAACATAAGCGCTAGAATAAGGTCAAAAGCGCTAAAACTTTGATAATAGCGCTATTGTAGGGACAATAGCGCTAAAAGAAAAAGTGTCGGTAGCGCTAAAACGGGTTCAATAGCGCTAAAGCGCAACCTGTGTGGCACTTTCAATAAGCAAACATGTTAGATACAAAAAAAAAAGATATGTTTTTGGTGTGTTTGATTCACATCGGGTTCACCAAATGATGCCCTCCTAAATGGCACAAGGTTAGTGAATGATCAACAACACAAAGAAACACGACAACGTTAGATTGTCAGTGTTTGTCAATCAAAAACTAATCTAAAAAGGCATACCAAGAGAGATGCTAAAAACAAGCTAATATATCTAACTAAAGTAGCAAAGATAACGAGGCATCTCGAAATGCCTCTTAGCATGGTTTTAGTTCCTTCCTCCCTTGTTCCTCTCCTCTCCAAGTTCCAAAATAGTGTAGCTCTCAGCAGCTTTTTGCACTATGGATGCTTATGGAGGATTGAGATTGTAGTATTGAGCTTTGAATGTGAAATAAAAAGCTAATGCTATGCTATTGATGCTAAACTGATATATTTTAACCAAAATAATAAGATATTAGATGATTATGCTAAAAATGCTCTCTAAAATGTCTATAGCTTAGATGCATACAAGTTTTCAGGATCTGGATTATGAAGGAATGGGCTCTATTTATAGGAAAAATGGAGCAATGGATGGTCAGGATTGAAAGATTCAATCAAGGGTTGAGTTTGAAAGTTGGGGATCCATGTGCACAATTGGCACCAATGAAATGGTGACAAGTGTCAACATAGGGTTGGGTTGAGAAAAGGAGTTGGAGGCATTAAAGGCCTGAGAAGACCTCATGGTTATCTAAAGGCTAAGGGTCAAGTCAAAATTAAGCTTACCCACTGGATTAAGAGTTAATCCAAGGATAAAACCTTTGTGCAAATGATTAAGGGGTAATCATGGTCAAAGCATTAATGGCCTGATGAGACCCTTGGGTTGGATAGAGGTTGAGTCAAAACAAATGTTTTAACCATGTGGGAAGGTTTGAATTAACCATTAATGGTTATTGGAGACTTTGGGGATTTAGTGGTTGAAGGTTGAAAGCCTTTAAAGGTTATCAAAGACTTTGAGCCATTTAGTGGTTGAAGACTTGAAGCCTTTAATGGTTATCAAAGACTTTGAGGTTTTGAGAAGTGACATCCCTTTGCTTAGGGATGTGATAATGTTTAGAGAATGGATTAGGCTAATTAGGAACGGTTTAGAAGAATCTAGAAGGGGATTAGATTTTGCAAGTAGATTTGGTGGGTGAGGGAAAATAGGATTTTATCAAAATAAAAATTCAGTTATTCCAATAAATGAGTGCAAGTTGCATTTGTAGGAAAATGCAAGTGGGGTGGGGATAATGATTTAAATAAATGTTTTATTCAATTTATTTAAAAGAGGAAAAGGGGATTTTAATTAAATAAATAAATTTTATTTATTTAATTGATTGTGATTTTGATTTAATGAATTAATTTAAAATAAATTGAATAATTTATTTAATTAATAGAAGAATGTTTGGGGATGAATTAATTAAATATTAATTTAATTAATTGATGGCTAGTGGATTTTTAATCAAATAAATAGCAAATATTTATTTAATTAAGCTGGATAGATTTATGTGACTACAATTGGATTATTCGATTTTGAGTCAGGATTATAAGAGGATGAGAGGAGAATAGAGCAGCATGAGGATGCATGAGAAGTGGATCCTTTTGTGAGGATAATTGGCTCCAATTTATAGATTGGAGAAGGCCAATGGAGGGCCAAGATTGATTTGATTATCAAGGGTTAAGATTGATTTTGGATAGAAGGCATGGATCAAGGGTGCCTTGGGAAAATAAACAGGAATATAAAATTCCTTTGGAAAAAAGAGGGGAGAAATTTGAATTTCAAACTTGAGGAATTAAAAATTCCAAAATAAGGATGCATTGAGGGATTCAAAGAAATTTGAATTTCTTTGAGAGATTCAAAGTTTGATGTGACATGAGTGGGAATTAAAAATTGGAGAATACTGATAATCATGATTATGAGAGATTCAAGGAGGATTAATTAGGTTGAGTGGGATTAGGAAAATTGATTTGTAGGAATCACACGACTAGGTTAATTAATTAGAATTAATTAACTGAGTGGGTTTTAGAGGAAATAATTATTGAGAGGACTTTAGAAGAATAGGAGAAATTAATTTATTTGATAAATTAATTATTGGACTATAGTGACAGGATTAATTAAATTAGATTTAATTAATTCTGAGAGGAATAAGGATAACACAATTAAGTTAATTAATTATGTTGATAGGCTTAAATTAATCAAATGTTAATTTTCGGTGTCTACATTTTGCCCCTCTTTGATATAGCATCGTGAAATGATGTTATATCAAAGAATAAAACATAGTGGAAGAAAAGGATAACAACTTGTAGCATGATGCTTCAGTCATAAGATGAGGAAGAATGACAAGGGGGAAGGAAGACAAGGAAGCAATGGTATGCCCCCTCGAGAGGACATGCGGATTCGAAGAACACGGGTGTGCTCTCGAAAAGAAATTAGAAAAATAAGAGATGAAAGGATGAAGATAATGAAAGAGGGAAGTGGGATGAGTTGGAGTGTTGTGAAGGAAATGAGACAAAGAAATGATAGATGGATTGGATTTCTTGTTGGGCAAGTATAGAGAGAAAACCTAGATTTGATATTGCCATGGATAGTCTACACCACTGATTATAAGAGCCAGGATGATATGAAGATCTGAGGCATGGACTAACGCTCAGTCAAATAGGAATACCTTGCACACAATCATGTAAGTGTTGATAAACACTAATGGAGGGTTGTCAGTTCATACAAGGAAGACCTTCAAACACACCATGCCATGAAAAATATGCCCCATTATATACCATCCAAGACATACCAAGATATAGGATGATCAAGGCAATCTTGAACAAGTATAGACCTGGGACACAAGATGAAAACAAAGCGAAAATCTCAAGCATGCAAAAAACATGTACATGACCAATCGATATCTCTTGCCAAGAGTAGGATATGGATTTGGATAAATTGTCGAACTAGGGAAGGATATATCCCGATGGGCAGGTGATGGATTAATTGATGAATGACAAAAGACAATTTGGATGTGCAAGATCTGCAGATGAGAGGATTGTTGCTTGGATTTGATTAACGTAGTATGGATGGGCGCTTGGAGTAGGCACAAGTCAGTGCGAGCTCAGGTAGATGGGAAAGCTCAGTTTGATGGATTGGATAAGATTGGGAGAAGGATACATGATTAGATAGGATAAAAAGGGAGATGGATGATTTAATCAGATTGGATTGAGGATGATAGTATTGATTAAATTGAAAGAGATGGAGAATATGATTGAACGAGATAGGTTTGGATTAAAAATTGGATAGGATGGGGTGGATTGGTGGGTAGGATTTGATTGAATAGAACCAATGACAAGGGAGAACCAAGGATTGGTAAGAGGATAGATGGATGGAGGGATTTGTTTAGATAGGAGGGGGTTATTATTAGGATATATGGATTAAGTTGGTGGAGATGGATATGAAATAGAGGAATAAAGGATGGAGGGTAGGGTGATGGAGACCCAAGGACTATGTTGCAAGGGAGTGCAATGCCCCACACTAGAGGTAGTGGAATTAAGGATGCAAGAATGGTGGATAAAGATGTATGAGTTTGAAAGATAATGTGTAATGGATATGGATGGTAGAGGGTTAAGGCTTGAATGCTCCAAAGCATGCATGATTTTGATAGGATGAGGGATATGAGGTGGAGCATATGGATAGGATAGTCAAGATCAAAGATAGGATAGGAGAATGGACTTAGATATGATGTAGATGGATGGGAGGATTGTGTGGATGAAGCTTGCCCCCAAGTGTATAGTGCAAGGGGATGAGGGGTTTACACATGAGTGACAATATTAATTATATTTAATTAATATTAAGGAGAATTTGAATTAACATAATTAATTAATTAATTATGTGAGGAATTAAAAATAATTAATTATGTATAAGACATGATTGATCACACCATTTGGTTTTAGGAAGGATTCATCCTATATAAGACATGATCAGAGCATCTAGTTTCTGGAAGGATTCATCCTATATAAGACATGATCAGAGCATCTGGTTTTAGGAAGGATTCATCCTGTTTAAGACATGATCAAAGCATCTGGTTTCAGGAAGGATTCATCCTATATAAGACATGATCAGAGCGTCTAGTTTCAGGAAGGATTCATCCTGTTTAAGACATGATCAGAGCATCTGGTTTCAGGAAGGATTCATCCTATATGAGACATGATTGATCACAACGTCTGGTTTCAGGAAGGATTCATCCTGTATAAGACATGATTAGAGCATCTGGTTTCAGGAAGGATTCATCCTGTATAAGACATCATTGATCACAACATCTGGTTTTAGGAAGGATTCATCCTGTATAAGACATGATCAGAGCATCTGGTTTCATGAATGATTCATCCTGTATAAGACATGATTGATCACAATGTCTGGTTTCATGAAGGATTCATCCTGTATAAGACATGATCAGAGTGTCTAGTTTGAGGAAGGATTCATCTTGTATAAGACATGATCAGAATCAGAATTAATTGTGTGAGGAATTAAAAATAACTTAAATAATTATTTTCAAGTGTAGATGGATTGGGATCATGACATGGAGATGAAGGGATACTTTGATCTTGACTAGAGAGATTATCATGAGATGGAGCAGGAGGGGTGATTGGATCATGAGATGGAAGAGGATCATGTGATGATAGAGGAATCATATGATCATGAGAGGGAGTGGAGGGAATGAGATCATTAGATGGAGTGAAGGGAGATGCATCATGAGATGGATAGGTTTCTATAGTAGCATGCTTTGGAACAAGCTTTTGGCATGTGTGGAGTTGGGGGATTGTGTGATGGAGGAAGATATGAAAGCTTTGATATGAGTAGATGGAGAAATGGGGGTATCATTAAGTGTGGGGGATTGGGATTTGTTTTGAGGTGGAGGTGATTAGGGTGGATGGAGGACTTGAGGAGACTTGGCCACTTTGCTTTGAGGTGAGGATTTTGTCTCCTTTGCTAACATGTCTTGGATAAGATTATGGATTCACAAAGCTGGTTCCCACTTTTTGGTACGTCCTGATTTTTGCTGAAATCATACATTTTAAAAAAAATATAATGATTTAAGCTTTAAGAGGTCCCATTTTAAGTAATTAATTGAAGAGAGTTAAATCAAAGGCTCTTAGATCAAAATTTCTTGGATAGAACCTCTCTACTTCTAAATCATACTTGCAATGGAGTCTCCTTTGCCTCTATCAAATGCTGATAAAAAACCAATTTTACATTAGCTTTTGGGGGGTCAAATTAATTCATTTAAAAGTTTTTTTTTAAAAAGTATTTAGTCCTTATTATAAGCTTTCCAAATAGTATAACTTTTAATATATTTAATTTCATTAATATAATTTTATTTTATTTCTTATGAATGTAGGTTTTTCACCAAACATGAACTTCTTTGTTCAATGCATTGGGAAAAATAGTAAACTAATTAAAAAAAAATCTGAAAAATATCTATGCCCTAGGTATTGATGTTTTCTTTCTAACCAAAAAAAGAAAATTCAATTTTGATATATATAGAACAAGTTATGTGTTCAAACGTACACCTATATCTAAATTATAATTAGTCGAACTTCAAAACTTAATAAAATGAAAAATATTCAACATATCACTATCAAACCAACTGCATGCCCTAGGTATTGATGTTACAAACCAAAATTCAAATAAATTAAGTATTTATCATTAATAGAAAAAAAATTATGCGTTTCGGGATACACATCACTCTTAAAAAATGTTGTTTGCAGTAAAAATTTACTTTTTGAGGGAGATGGAAAAATCAATAAAAATTTATTAAAACAAATTTGAAAAAAATATATTTAGAATCTACAAACAAGATGTTAAAAATCACTAGTTTATATCATCTTCAAATTCTTAACGGTTTAAAAGTTATAGGTGTCGGAAAGTGAAGGTTTTTTTCAAAATATTCATATAAGTGTCAAAGCTGGTCAAAAAGTGGGAACCAGTATTGTGAGTTCACCCATGATGGATTTGGAGGACGTGGACAATATGGATTTTGGAGGATTAGGATTGGGTTTAGATGGAGGATTAGGATTAGGATTGGAATTGGATAGATTAGGATTATATGGAGGATTAAGAATAATTATTGGAGGACTATGGAGTAAAGGGTTTGGATGGGGAGTAGAGGTAATGTATGTGTTGTAGAAGGATGGGGATTGGGATGTAGATTGGGGGGGGGGAGATGGAGGTATACTTATTTGATAAGAGGAGTATTTGGATGAGGGGTAATATGGAGATATGGATGGGGAATAAGATGGAGATATGGATGGGGGATAAGATGGATTTCCTTTGTCGAAGGTAGAGGAAGGATAAGAAATATGGTATAGATTGGGATTGGGTGTAATATGTTGAGGTGGGATGGATGAAGGTATTATGGGAGAGTGGGAGATTATCAGATTAACTTGGTAGGCAGATTCGTGAACTTCCATGAGCATCTTCTCATACCAAAATTTGAAATTATGGGTAGTCATGTTGAGAGTGAAGGATTAGATTGAAATTGGATGGATGTGTATTGGAGGGGAAAGATTATGAAGATGATGTTAAATGAATATGAGGATTAGGACTTGGCTCGGAATGATGATGGATTAGGACTTAGCTTGGAATGATGATGGATTAGATTTGATTAGATTTGTATCGGTTTTTATTTGATTGGATTAGTCCTTGGATTAGGACTTGATTGGATTTGATTGGATTGGATTGGTCCTTGGATTAGGACTGGATTGGATTTGGATTGGATTGTGTTGAATTGGATTAGATTGGATTGAATTGGATTAGGAAGATGGATGGATTTGATTGATTGGAATTGGTTTGATTGGTTGGATTGGAGGAAGAATGAATATTAGTTGAGGAAGGATGATTGTTTGAATGGATGAAAGTGGATTGGGGGTTGGAGAGTTTCTTGGATAGATAGAAATGGATTATGATTGTAAGATGGAATTTGGAAAGAGGGATGATTGATTGGTTGTGGGGGATGGACTTGGAAAGACATGTCAAGTAAAGAAAACACAATGGTCAAAATAAGTTAGACTCAAAAGACACTCATGCTCCTTCACAACATATCCTATGGCAAGAAAACACAATAGTCAATGGATCCCAATTGGTTTCCTAGCTATGCTTACCCAAAGCATACACTTAGATACTTGACCCCGCTGGCTCCCCTCCACGGCACTCACTTCTCGGGGCAGCCAAGCATCAAATCCAATGAAAACTCCTCATGGCAAACTGTGTGTTTCTACTAAGGGCCGTAAAAATATGAGCGGCTTAGAAGGTCCAACCTCCTACACCAATGACTAGAAGGTTTTTGGCCACTATAAACAAGGTGTTTAGTAGGTCTTCCCATTAGGAGCTACCCTTCGAAGTTGTGCAAGTGCAATTGAGGCCTATAGACCAACGAAGCACCAAGAACATAATAGTCACGCAAGCATGATTGAGATCTCTAGGATCCTACTAAGCACCCAATGTGAGAATGAACTCTCATATAGCCCCAACTACTGACCCTTTATTAGTCAATGGCCTATTTATTATAGTGAGTTGGGAACCCCAGGTCTGGGTGTACTCACTTGGGTCATTCCCCTCTTACCTTCTCAAAGAGAAAGTTGGGAGGGCAGGCCCACTAAGGGTAAGTATGCAATCAAACAAGAAAAGGTTCGAGGGTCGGGATTTCTGATTGTCTATGTAGACAAGAGCATACTCTCCTACCTCTACACTTTCCTCAAACACAAAAAGAAAGAGTTCTTTTACCCCCAATTAGATCCAGATGCCTAGAATAAAATAATTAAGAAAAACACAATGTTTGGTCAGATTTTCTTAAGCAACCTACAAAACAACTTGATTAGTAGTTTGAAAATGAAGTCTTCAACAAGCGTCCTGTAAAAAGACAACAAAATGACAAAAAATATTATTTTTATTTTTATTTTTTAGGAACGAGCATAAAAACATGAATAAAAACTTTTCTACTAATGACAAATGTGGATTTGGAGGAAAATTTGATGCGTAAATGGGGTTTGACTAGGTTTTTGCCACTTTCCAAGGGATAGGCAAGCATAAAATGGGGATTTTGGAGGAGAGGTGAAGGAATGGAAAAATTTGTCCAAGGGGGACAAAGAAGCAAAAGTTGGAGATAGACAATGTGGGAAAATTTGGAGGTGATTGGATAAAAATGGAAGGAGTTATGGCAAACCCTAAAAATAGATGAATGTGGGATTTTGGGCTTCAAAAAGTAGATTTTGGGATAAGGCCCCTAAGGAAGGAAATGTGCAAAATGGAATTATGGGGGATCTAGTGGATTTTGGAAGAAAACAAAATTAAGATAAAAGAGATATGACAAAAAAATAGAATAAATTTTTTTATTGATTTTTTGACATTCTTGCGAACACGTTGATTTGCAGACAGTCGTGCTAGTGCGCGAGGGGTCGTGCTAATAGACAAATCTATTAAAAATTAAACAGACAGCAAAAAATTAATTACAGACGTGCTGATTAGCAAGCGCTCACGCTGATGCGTGGGTGATCATGCTAATACAAATAGAATTCATGCCCAAAATTTAAAATTCAAAATTTTCCCAAAAATGCTCGCGCTAATCGCAGAGCAGTCACACTGAAGCAGAAATAGAAGAGAAGATAGAAGAAGACAGAAGATAGAAGAATGAGGAGGAGATAGAAGAATGCAGAGAGCGGTCGTGCTGAAGTTGAGGTGCTCGCGCTGAAACATAGAGCCTCCGAATTTTTTTTGAATTTTTTTCCTATGGTTGCACCGAACCTAAGGCGGTCATGCTCACTAATAGGCGCTCACACTGATTCAGAGGCACTCGTGCTGATACATGAACCTGCGAAAAAACTTTCACAAAAAACTAAAAAAAATTGTTAAATTCGGGATGTGGGTCCCACCGGGCGTGCCAAAATGTCTCACAATAAGATGGTTCATGCTTAATTAGTATTCAATAAACACAAAAACCATTTAAATGAGATATCAAGAAATATTTGAATAAGAACATCATGAAAAAAAAATAATACATAAGTATACTCATGAAGCTCCCATTGCAAGTAGCTCTTCCTTGTCCTCCTTGCCTCCACAAACTTTCCTAGCTCCAAAGTTTGACAATTGGAGAGTTGGAGAGAGATGAGTGAATGTGGATTGGTCTCCTTGTGCTCAACAAGGTAAGTGGATTGATGGATTATTGGATTATTGGATTTTGAGTAAGGATTAGAAGACGATGAGAGGAAGGATTAGAAGAGGATGAGAGGAGAATAGAGCAGCATGAGGATGCATGAGAAGTGGATCCTTTTGTGAGGATAATTGGCTCCAATTTATAGATTGGAGAAGGCCAATGGAGGGCCAAGATTGATTTGATTATTAAGGGTTGAGATTGATTTTGGATAGAAGGCATGGATCAAGGGTGCCTTGGGAAAATAAATAGGAATATAAAATTCCTTTGGAAAAAAGGGGGGAGAAATTTGAATTTCAAACTTGAGGAATTAAAATTTTCAAAATAAGGATGCATTGAGGGATTCAAAGAAATTTGAATTTCTTTGAGAGATTCAAAGTTTGATGTGACATGAGTGGGAATTAAAAATTGGAGGATAATGATAATCATGATTATGAGAGATTCAAGGAGGATTAATTAGGTTGAGTGGGATTAGGAAAAGTGATTTGTAGGAATCACATGATTAGGTTAATTAATTAGAATTAATTAACTGAGTGGATTTTAGAGGAAATAATTATTGAGAGGACTTTAGAAGAATAGGAGCAATTAATTTATTTGATAAATTAATTATTGGACTATTGCGATAGGATTAATTAAATTAGATTTAATTGATTCTGAGAGGAATAAGGATAACACAATTAAGTTAATTAATTATGTTGATAGGCTTAAATTAATCAAATGTTAATTTTAGGTGTTTACACTGATGATGAAATGGTTGATGCTCTTTTTGCTGGCACTCATTCTCAGAATCAAGGTGGATTTTCGTTGGCTTGACATACTAAAGTAGCACAGATGGAAGTGGGTTGGATTACTATTAAGGGTAAGAAAGATAAGCTTTCTAAAGCCTCTTTTGACATGACACTCTATTCCCACAAGAGTAGTGCTAAGTGTAAATCTTGTTTGTTTTAGGTTGGGAGTGCCTTGGATGGAGTTTTCTGGTCCTTTTTTGGTGTTGTGTTAGGTTGTGGGAGCCTACTTTTAAAAAACCCATGTATTTGGTTTTGAGAGTTTCAAATCCCTGGTTGTTTGGTTATTTCATGTTCCTTCTTTATGACAACTGTTTGTTTGAGGGTCGGTTATGTATCTACCCCATTGACGTAATATTGAATATGTTTTCTATGGGGTTGTTTAGTTGTAGTGATCTGTTTTGGCTTAATGCCTTGTTAAGTCCAAACTAATCTTTTTTTGTAAAGGGTTTCGGGTCCCTTCAAAACCCATTTTTTCCTTAATCAAAAACATGTTTATATCATTAAATTTTAAATGAAATAATGCATTTACTATAATGTCTTTAATAATGGTACCAAGGTATAGAGTCTCACATGATGATCATGTAAATAAAATAATCTAGAGAATAAAAGTATTAACCTAATTAATGAATATCTATTCTCCTATCTTATCCTCAATTTCCATCTTATATTATTCTAAAAGTCTATAAATATCTTCAATCCTTCATTTTCGTCCATCAATTTTAAATAAAATTATATTTCTATCAAAATAAATATTAATTAAATACAACATAATGCTACCAAAGTGCATCCACATTCCTTAACTAGAAAGTCACTACAACAAGCTCAATCTCCAATAACATGTGGGTTTATGAAGGGGATTGTTGAAAAGTATGACAAGAGGGATGTGTTGGGGAAAGATGTGGAGAATATCAAACAAGATATTAGTATTTTTTTTTTATTTCACGATACCCTTGGTACATAAATGAGAACTAGTAATAGATAAGTTCAATGGACCAATTATCCCATGTTGATCAAATTCCTAAGTTAGAAAATCCAAAAGTATGTCTAAGTATTTTTTTGTTAAGGATCGCATGTCAGGATTCCACCTTTCATCTTTTCATTATACTTAGCACATCTCAAAGGCCCCCTCCTTGCCTTTCCATTCCTTTTTTCCTAAGTATTTTACACTTTGTGGATCAAGTGTTTCTTCTAACATTTTCCTTCCTTAAGGAAAATGTGACTTGAAGACCATGAAGCCTAAATTTAGATGCCCTTTCCTTCACCTTTTCCCTTTCATTGGACATCTAGAATTGAAGGTTATGTTAAACATTGCATTTGGAAAATTTAAACCTACCTTCCTACCTCTAATGCCTAATGTCCCACCACTTTATTTGCCCTGTCCTTCTAGGAATTGAGGAATGGGGGTAACCTTGACCCTTTTTATAATGTCGTAAATTGCATCCTGTGCAATATTGTGTCATATAAGCCTCTTCACTTCAACTCAATGAAGATATTGCATTGCCATATTTGTCCTCTTGTCCACATGGATCACCCTGTCAACTTGGAACTTATCTATAATTGACCATGTTGACCAATTGAGCATGGGACTCTAGCACATCATAGAGATGTTCGTGCACCATACTAGTTTCCCACAAATCTGTTAGTTCGTAGGTCATCATTTGACCATTACACCTGCACCCAAAAGAGATCGTAATTCCTCTATCCATGGCCACCAAGGTTGATATTCCTTCTCGTGCCTATATCACTTGCATTTTGACATTCTCTAAGGACTTCTTGATCATTTTGAGACTTCTTGAGCTCTTTGCATCCAATCCTTCATCTTTCATAGGTTTTTCCAACATTCAAAGACCACCATTGGCATATCTTCTTACATAGTTCATGGTGCTATTCTGTTGAGTGTTGGAGGGGAGTTCTTTCTCTTTATTTATTTGTACATATATAATTTCTATCTTCTTTATCTACGATCTTGCTTGTTTTTATTTATCTTTATCATATACTTCTCCACTATTTCTATTATCTAGGTTGTTCGTGGAGGTGGAAACATCAAAACGGGGGTGTGACTAAGGTAGACCTCTAAACACTACCCCCAATTTTTTCCTTCTTATTTGTGTGTAGGTTTATAGTCATGGGAAGGTGATCATCTTGTGGGAGGCTTCACTCACGGATCGGTTGTCAGCTTCCCTCATTCCTTTTTTTTTTCTCTCATCTCATTCTAGTACTTCGTATTCTATGCCTTTACTCTAGCTTTTCATTTACTTCATTTACTTAATAAAATAGTCGCATATGTTATTTCAATATGGTCTCTATACTTTATCTGTACAAGATGATAACACGTCGCATTGGTGTTCTAGTTTCATGCTCTCATCCTCATGATAGAGGCTTAGCAAAGTCATTTGACAACTTTGTTTGTTAGTCATTTGTCTTATTCTGTACTTATCTTTTCATTTTTATCCCTTGCCTCACCTTTAGCACTAGTTTAAGTGAGGTAGAGTGACGTTAGGTTTGTCCCTTGAGGGTGACAAATCATGTCCTCTACATTTTTGTGAACCTAACGTGTACTAGTTGCATTGTCATTTTCTTTAATCTTTATGTTTTAACTTCATCTAAAATTTAAAGAAAAGTTAAAACCAAAAAAACAAAAAAGACAAACACAAATACATTCCACTTTTAAACATGGTTTGGTTCAACATCCTTTACCTCTAAGAATCAAGGACTTGCAACACCCTCATAGGGTGGTCGAAGTGTTGTGGAGCTTGTCCATGAGCTTTATGACCCAACCTGTCATAGGAGTTGTTGTGAGAAGGAATAATAGAAAGAGTGTTCCTATGAATCATTACAGTCCTCCTAGGTCTGGTCTGAGATTTAACAATCTGCATCCTGGTCTTATCGAATTCATGGCCTGAATCAAGAGCTTCCCTAGCTCTTGGAAATCTTGCATCAACCAAAACTAGTTTCCTTTAAGTTTGTTTCTTGTTTTTCACTTTAGTATTTCTTTCATCATTTCATTTTGTTTGCTCTCTAGATGTTGCAGATCTATATTTGGTTCGTGAACATGTTCATCAATCTCATCCTTGGTCCATGGAATATGTGTTTTTTTTCGGCAAGTTATCGCTTCTGGACTATGGGAAAGTTTTCTTTCCTATGTACTGGAACCACCTAGACCTATTTGCTATTGGTAATTCTTGTGGATCTTTCATGTAGCTTGCATAGCTTGATTTTGTTGTTTCCAATGTTCCTTGGTTCATGGTCGACCTTCCTTTTGGGTCCACACATCATTTTATGTTATTTTCAGAGGGATTCCTTGGTGAAGGCCGACCTTATGTTCTTCATGTTTCACTTTTCATTCCTCAGTGTTTGTTCCTTCTTGGGTTGACACAAATCATCTTGGAGCTTGTATTTCATATAAATCTTTGTATTTGTGCTTCTAGAATAAAAGAAGAGAGAGTATATGGAAGATAGAAGGATAATCATAAGACTTAGAGACTCAGAGTTGGCTCACATTCTTGCTTGAGTCTGTATATTATGTAGTTACACCTATGAGCCGAATCTTTGAGCCTAGATGTTGCCAGCAGTTTGTAATTAAATCCTATGATATAATAAATACTAATTCTATATTTACTCCATCACATTGTGTTGTTTATGTTGTGTTTCATTTGTTGCATGGTTTGGATTGTTCTCTTTGAGGACCCTCATAACTGTGACTACACCAAGTGGTATCAAAGAAAGATTTTATTCTGAAGATTGCAGTCCTATAAGATTTTTGTTGTGGGGTGGCAGAATTCAGGATCCAACCTATAGCTATAGAGGACTTGCATAAAGATGGCTCAAATAAATGCTAGAGGTAGTCAAGCACATGGGAATGCAGACCCTTCTATGATGGGAATGTTGAGAGGAATTATATACCGATTACAAGCCCTTGAAACGGCCCAAAGATGAGTTTGACATATTGAAGATGTGATCAACGATGAAGAAGAAGTTGAGGTGGGAGAAGCAGTAGCAAATGAACCAGCGATTGATCCAAAAGAAGAAAGGTTCTTGAGGGTTTTGAGTAAAGAGAACACCAAACCACATTTTACCCCATCAGATTATTATGTAAAGTTAGACTTAGATGAATTGGTAGATTGGATCATCAAGATGGAAAATTATTTTGATTTAGAGAACACCTTAGAAGAGCAGAAGTGAAATATGCCTATACTAGGTTGAAAGGTCGTGCGTCTCTTTGGTGGGAACATTTACAGGTAGACCGACAAAGAAGAGGTAAAGAAAAGATCAAATCATGTGAGTGAATGGTTAATAAGTTGAAATCAAAGTTCTTGCATGTCTAATATCAAGTGAATGTTCTGAAATTTATAGAACCTGAAGCAAAAGAAATAAGTGTGAAGGAGTATACCGAAGCACTCTACAAGATGAACATCAGATCCAGACACATAGATGATGAGATTGAACAAGTTTCCCAATATTTGAATGGATTGTGCATGTGGATATAAGATGAAATCATTTTGATCAAGTTACAAAGTGTTGAAGAAGCTTACCAATATGCCCTGAAGGCAAAAGAGAAGTTGAATAAAAGACATGAGTAGAAGCAATAGTTAGGATAACCAGTGAACAAATGAGAGGGTGGAGGTGAATCATTTGTTAATAGATTATAAAACTTTAAGCACACAAAACCTTTCACCGGAAGCATAAACCAAATACTGGAATAGCAGATATATCAATTAAGCATAAACATAAATCATAAACCAATTACCATCCATCCATAACACATAACATCAAGATTTGTATGTGGAAAACCCGGTAAAGGGAAAAACCACGGTCGGAAGCCTACCCACAGTCAAATAATACTTCTGCAGTAAGTATGTGATTACAATAAGGGGCATGCACATGTAGGAAGGCCAACAGCCTAGAGTGCACCGCTCATCACAAAGGAGCCTCACTCACTACAAAATAAATCCAGACTACAATATGAAAAATAAGAATGAACTACAAGAACAACATCTCCTATGCCTAAGTATAGTTTCGGTTAAGCTTAATACCAAAGGTCTTAAACCTCTTATACAAACCTAATTCAATCACCTATGATCAACCAAACTTTCTACATATGATTACAACTTTATTCACACATAGATAATCTTTTATCCCATACCAAATGCCACAATCTACAAAAATATCTTACATCATATTTAAACCAACTTGAGACCTAAATAATTATGTCTACAACCTAAAAGATGATACAATAAATCCATTACATAAACCCACAAACCAATGATAAATCAAGTGGGCCTAAGACCGAAACAACATTAACCAAACAATAAATCCAGCTAGTAATGCATCAGGAGCATCCACCAACACGTTAGATAAATCGATCCATAACCTAGCAGAATAAGAACAAACCCAAAATAGGTTGCCATAAGCCAAATGGAATACCACCAATCAACTGGAACACGAACATGATAACTATCAGCATCCTAATAACTTTCTAGAAGTCACACCAACACCACTTATCAAATTCATCAAAAGATCTTCAACAAATCTCTGGTGGTAGAACCCTTACCGGTAACCAAAAGGCTTACTAGAACATATGATAGCTTCTGGATCACCATATCTCAAACCAACTGAATGTAACAATCATCTGAACCATATGAATGACCGACCCAAACCAATTCCACCAATCTAAATATACTGGAGACAAATATCCAGATCATCATCAAAGTCTAGCCACTCTATTGGAATCTGGTAGACAACCAAATAAGCTAGTGTTGACATCAATGCAACACATAATCAGTTCCTCCTAATTGCCAACAATCTCCACCTTTGGTATTGATGGCAACACTAGATGTGAAAAACATCAAAGTGCCAAGAAGTGCCACACAAGTCTCCCTTAATGGAAAAAATCCAACAATCTCCGCATGATTATATAGCAATGAAGTCCAAAACCAGAGACCAAACTCCCCCTATGACTGATATCTCTATTAAGCTCCAGTTTTCACATGATATCTCTCCCCCTTTCACATCAATACCAAAAATATAACATAAACAAAAAAAATCATAAAACTTCTTAACCATACAACTAACTACTCCCAATGAGTAGTAGCACCAACTCATCAATCTGGAATGAATAATAATTCTAATAAATGCATACCAGATTGATGCCAATCTACATCACTCAAGTCTTTACCGGAGGGGTAGAGATCCCCAATCTATCTCTAAAAATATCAAATGATTCTTTAGGCAAAGGTTTAGTGAAGATATCTACAATCTATTGTTTAGTGTTCACATAAACCAATCTATCTTTATTTAATTCCACCTTCTCCTTCTAAAATTTATACTTGATTGATATATGATTTGTATTAGAATGAAATACTAGATTCTTTGATATGTCAATAGCAGCAGAGTTATACTAGTGAATAGCTACCGGTTCATTGCAATCTACCCTTATATCATTCAACATTTGCTTCATCCATAAAACTTGTGTATAGTTAGTAGCAACAAAAACATACTCATCTTCAGCAGTAGATAAAGAAATACATGACTTCTTCTTGCTAATCCATGAAACAAGTTTCTTTCCGAGAAAGAAAGCTCCACTGGAAGTGCTCTTCTGGTCATCAACATCTCCAGCCTAATCTGCATTTGTATATGCACATAGTGTGAACTCATCATTTTTAGGATACCATAAACCATATTTAGTTATTCCTTGCAAATATTTGAAAAATCCTTTTCACTACACTCTCATGATTCTCTCTAGGATCACTCTGATATCTTGATACAATACAAACAAAATTCATAATATCTGGTCTATTTTGTGTTAAATATAATAGACCTCCAATCATATATTTATACCTTGTAGGATTTACCGGAGTTGATTTATCTTTCTTTGTCAATTTCTCACTAGTAACCATAGGGTACGAACTGGTTTAGAATTTTTGATACCAAATTTCTTCAACAACTCTCTAGCATACTTAGTTTGATAGATGAAAATATCTTTATCTGTTTGCTTAATCTGCAAACCTAATAAAAATCTCATTTCTCTAATCATAGACATCTCAAATTCATTCTTCATATTATCAGAGAATTTCATACATAACTTATCCTTGCCTCCAAAAATGGTATCATCAATAAAGACCTGAACAAACAATATTCTATCATCAGTGATCTTATAATATGAGTTACTATTAGCATTACCGTTAGTGAAACCAAGCTTCAAAAGATATTTGTTCAATCTAGCATACCAAGCTCTAGGGGCTTGTTTCAAACCATACAAAGCTTTCCTTAACCTACAAACCATGTTTTTGTCATCTGAAAGTGAAAAACCATCAGTTTTCTCAATATAAACTTTCTCTTCAAGATCTCCATTAAAAAATACACACTTAACATCCATCTAATAAACCTTATAATTCTTATGTGCAACATAAGCAAGAAATAATCTCACAACTTCAATCCTAACTACCAGAGAAAAAGTTTCATCATAATCAATTCCTTCCTTCTGAGAATATCCTTTACAAACCAATCTAGCCATGTTCCTCACAACTTGTCCATATTTATTTAATTTATTCCAAAAAACCCATTTAGTTCCAATAATATTCTTATTTTTAGTCCAAGGAACTAAATTCCATGTGTTGTTCTTTTCTAGCCGATCCAATTCCTCTTCCATAGCTTTTATCCAACATTCATATTTACATGCTTCATCTACTAATGCCGATTCAATTTCATAAATTAAACATACCTCTTCAGTTGCCAACCTTCTTCTTGTCATTACTCATTTTCTCTTGTCTCCAATGATTTAATCTTTTGAATGATTCAACCTTACATACCGAGGAGTCTTTTGAATTTTTGATTCCCTTCCCTGATAACAATGTTAGGATAATTGGTGAATAACTGAGAGGGGGGAGTGAATCAGTTGTTAACAAATTATGAAACTTTAACCACACAAATTTTTTTTCCGGAACCATAAACCAAATACCACAATAGTACATATATCAGTTAAGCACAAACATAAATCATAAACCAATTACCATGCATCCACGACACATAACACCGATATTTATATGTAGTTAACCCGACAAAGGGAAAAACCATAGTGGGAAGCCTACCCATAATTAGATAATACTTCTATAGTAAGTATGTGATTACAATAAGGGCCCTGCACATGTAGGAAGGCCAACAGCCAAGACCACACTGCTCATCACAAAGGAGCATCACTGACTACTAAAGAGATCCAGACTACAATTTGGAAATAAGAATGAACTACAAGAATAACATCTCCTATGACTGAGTATAGTTCCAGTTAAGATAAATACAGAAGGTCTTAAACATCTTATAAAAAACCTAATTCGATCACCTATGATTGACCAAACCTTCTCCATATGATTACAACTTTATTCGCACATAGATAATCCTTTATCCCATACCACATGCCAGGATCTACAAAGAGATCTTACATCATATTTATACCAACCGGAGACCTAAATAATTAGATCGGCCACCTAAAACATGATACAATAAATCCATTACATAAACCCACAAACCAAGTTTTCCTAAGACCAAAACATCATTAACCAAACAATAAATCCAACCTGTAACACATCGGGAGCATCCACCAACATGTTACATAAACCATTCGATAGCCTAGCAGAGTAAGACCAAACCCAAAATAGGTCACCATAATCCAAATGCAATAACACAAATCAATTGGAACACGAAAATGATAACCATCATCATTGTGATAACTTTCTAGAGACTGCACCAACACCACTTATCAAATTAATCAAAAGATCTTTAACAAAGCTCTACTAGTAGAACCCTTATTGGTAACCAAAAGGCTTACTAGAACATATGATATCTTCTAGATCACCATATCTTGAGCCAACTGAATGTGACAAGCATCTAAACCACATGAATGACCTAACCAAATCAATTCCACCAATCAAAAATATCCCAGAGATAAATCTCCCGATCATCATCAACGTCCAACCACTCCACCAGAATCCAGTAGACAACCAAATAAGATAGTGTTGACATCAATGACAAACATCGATGCAACACATAATCAATTCCTCCAAAGTTTCAATAGCAACGAGGTAGAGGCAGAAGATTTCAAGGAGGAAGATCCTATATCAGAGGCCAAGGACCCTGTGCAGATTAGAATAAATACAAGGAAGTTAGCCGAGATGAAAGTTTATACTAGAGAGATGACAATTTTTTTTACCGAAGTAAAGAAAATGAAGGTTATCAGAATAAGGGTTATGGAAAGAAATATAGAAGACAAGAAAAGAGAGTCTTTAGAGTAACCTACTTTAAATGCAAAGGAGAAGGACATCATTCTTTTGAATGCAAGAATACATAGAACCATGGAAGAGAAGCCTTGGCAGAAAAGGAAATTGTTGAATCAGGTCACAAACTAGAGGATGGAGAGTTGTTGTTGATTATGAGAGCATTATATCATACCTGAGGAGGGAAAGAGCCCTTGCAGAGGAAGAATTTGTTCAAGACAAGATGCAAAGTAGCCGATAAGTGTTGTAAATCATAATTTATAGTGGTAGTATTGGTGACCTTGTTTCGAAAGAAATGATGACTAAGTGAATTTGGAGAGGTTGAAACACCCTAAGGCCTATCAAATAGCATCGATTCAAGATGAGCATAAGGTATGAGCAAGTGAACAATGTTTTTCAAAATTGAAGATTGGAGCTTATCATGATGAAGTTTTGTGTGATATTATGCCTATGGATGTATACATCATATCTTGTTTAGTAGACCTTGGTAGTATGATAGACAAGAAATGCATGATGGAAGAAAAAATATATACACTATTGTGGCTAAGGGGGAGAAAGAGATCTTGTTGCCTTTGAAGGAGCCTTTAAAGTGTGAAGTTTGTACTACTGCTAGAATTATTCTGGTTAATGGAAGGAAATTCCTGGATGGGATGTGATATGAGAGTGTGTGTTTTTCTTTAGTTCCTAAGAAGACTGCGAATCTAGAGCATGAAGAAGAACAACCAGAGGAGATAAAAGAGTTTTTGATAGAGTATGGAGATATCATTTCAGATAATGTACCTGATGGATTACCCCCTATGGGAAGTATCAGTCATTGTATAAACCTGATTCTCAAAACTAGTTTTATTAATAAAACAACACATCGGATGACACCATCAGAGAATGAGGAGTTGAATAGACAAGCACAAAAGTTGTTGAAGAAAGGTTTCATTAGAGAGATTTTGAGTCCTTGTGTGATTCCAACAGTGTTAGCACCTAAGAAGAATGAAGAATGGAGGATGTGTACTGACTCTAGAGCAATAAACAAGATCACAGTGAGATATAGATTTCCCTTACCTAGGATGGATGACATAACGGATTGTTTGAGTGGAGCTAGATACTACACAAAGATAGATTTGAAGAGTGGATACCATCAAATTAGAATCAAAGAAGGAGATGAGTGGAAGACAACATTCAAGACAAATGAAGGATTGTATGAATGGTTGGTGATGCCTTTTGGATTGCCTAATGCACCAAGTACTTTCATGAGATTGATGAATCGGGCATTGAAGAAATTATTGGGTAAGTTTGTGATTGTATATTTGGATGATATTTTGATTTTCAGTAAGACAAAGGAAGAACATATGTTACATTTGGGATGTAAGTTTTACAGAGGTTGAGAGAAAAGTTGTTGATAAACATTAGTAAGCATAGTTTCTTGAAGGAAGAGTTAGTATTTTTGGGATTTTTGATTAGTATTTTTGGGATTTTTGATATCTGTAGATGGATTGAAGATGGATCCTAAGAAGGTAAGAGCAATTATCAAATGGCCTACACCAGAAAGCATTGGAGAGGTAAGATCATTTCTTGGATTGGCAAGATTTTACCAAAATTTTATCAAAAAATTTTGTTCAATTTGTAGTCCTATGACAAAAGAAATGAGAGGAGATAGAAAGGATTTCAAGTGGACAACCAGAGTAAATAGGAGATTTGAATTGTTGAAGCAAAAGGTGACAGAGAAGCCTGTGCTGGCTTTACTGTATTTTAGCAAAGTATTTCAAGTGGACTGTGATGCAAGTGGGAATGCAATTGGAGCATTATTAAGTCAAGAGGGAAGATTAGTAGCTTATTTCAGTGAGAAATTGAATGATGCAAGGAGAAGGTGTTCAGTATATGATCAAGCATTTTATGCCATAATTCAAGCATTGAAGAAGTTGAATCAAAGACACGTGAGATGGATAGAGTAATTGCAGAGTTATGCTTTTGTTTTGAAGCATATGAGTGGAAATTCAAATAAAGTTATTGATACCCTAAGAAGAAGGAGGAATTTGCTAAAAGAGATGATAATAGAAGGATTGGGTTCTGAGGAATTGAAGAACTTGTATGAGGATGACCCAAATTTTACAAAAACCTTCGCGAGTTTGCATAGAACCTGTTGTGGTGGATAGGACTAAGTGGTTGGATTATTTAATTCAAGATGAGATGTTATTCAGAGTAAATGAATTGTGTATACCCCCGATCTCTATGAGTCAAAATATGATAAAGGAGAAGCATAGTGGAGGATCAGCCTGACACTTTGGAGTAGATAAGACAACAGAGTAGGTAAGTGAGAATTACTTTTGGCCTCAGATTCATAAGGATGTTAGGAAATTTGTTTAGATTTGTAGAATTTGTCAACTAGCAAAAGGTAGTAGTCTGAATGTTGGATTGTATATGCCTTTGATAGTTACGAAGAGACCTTGGGAAGACATAAGCATGGATTTCAAACACAGAGAGGAAATGATTATATATTTATGGTGATAGATAGATTCTCGGAGATGGTACATTTTATACCTTGTAAGAAGACAAAAAGATGTTGTGCATGTAGTTTAACTATTTTTCAAGGAGGTGGTAAGATTACATCGATTTCTTAAGAGAAAAGTTTTAGATAGAAACACTAAGTTTGTTGGATACTTTTGGAGGACACTTTGAAAGAAGATGAAGACAAATTTGAAGTTCAGTTCTACTTTTTACCCACAGACTGATGGATAGGTAGAAGTAGTGAATATGAGTTTGGGGAATTTATTGAGATGCTTAGTTGGAGAGAAAACCGAAAGTTGGTGATGCATTAAGTCTTGGAGCTTGTTCCAATCACCTTCTTGGTTTACATGCCTACTCAACCCTCTAACTCCTCAAGCCCATCCAATGGCACTTGGTAGGGGTTTTTCTATCTAGACCTCCAAGGTTTGATCCATTTTGGCTTTCCTCCAAGGTATATCCATTGATATTTGACAATCTAACTATCTTTTGAGCTTTCCACCTTAATTCCTAACACCACTCCTCAGGCTCCAATAAGCTCTACAAAGGATCTCAACTCACTAATTAGTTATTTGTGTTTAAAATGCATCTACAATCTATCTTTGATGAATTTAAAGGGGTTTTAGCATCTTCAAACCCATCATTAAGGTTTCCTAGCCTCTCTTTGAGTCTACCGGGTTCAAATAGGCCTAATTCAGTTAGCCCTCCCTTGGCGATTTTTAGGAGTTGGTTTAAAACATTTCCACACAAGGCCACCAAATTTTTTTAGATTTGAGTACCCTTATCATAGTTACAGACAATATTGGAAAATTGCAGCTGGGTTATCTGTACACATGGGGTTTCTAATACTGCACTTCAAGGGTTTAGACCTACCCGGGTGACTTGGAAAGATGGTTTTAAACCCCTTCACCAGTTAAAACACCTACTCAAAAAAAATTAGCAATTATTAAAGGTAACTTGCAGTTCTTTCCAACCATGCATCCATTTCTCTTCCACCAATCCACATGTGCTCAAAATTTGCACGTCTTCTTTTGTCCTAACTCACCAACTCCTAGCGGTGAGCCTAGGGCTTCCTTGTTGCTCCTCCACCAAGGCCTGCAAGACAAAAAAAACAAATCTAGTCATATGTGTATAACCTAACCTATAATTCCACTTGATTTCAATAGGTTTCATCAATGGATGCTCAGGTTAGAGCCATTTTTCTCTTAAACCCTGCCTTGCAAGGGTTTTACAACTAGTTTTAGAGAATGAATGAGATCTATGCAACCAAACACAAAAAAACCTACTAATATAACTGGATAGAAACTACACTCAACACTAACACATTCCCTGCAATGATATTTCTCTGAAAAGTCCATACTGCACAGTACAAAGCAATGAAAATAAGGAAAAAACTTGCAAAAATGGTGAAAAACCAAGATTACTTGAAAACAAAAACTTGTTCTTGCATTGTAGATTCTCCAACCCATACAATGAAGTATATTTTTTCTTATATGCTGATGGTTTAGTTTTTTGAACCAACTTTGCAATGCCAATCATCAAAAATGCAACTTTTGCAAAAAGTTGCAAAATGTTGCTCAACAACTTTTACATATTTTTGACACCTGAGATGCAACTTTACATTCAAGTGCATTCAAGGCTCTTGAAGGCCCTAAATAATTATATAATACCTAAACACAATGAAATAGACCCCTATTACATGATAACAATGATCTAGAGTACTACTCCTATGATCTACATTAGCAATTCAATTTCTTAGGTTGATAGCATCTGAACACAAATGACACAATCAAAACTTGGACAACTCAACCATGGCTCTAATGAGTCCCAAATGGTTGGTCCATTATTACATCATAGAAGACAAAACACAAAACTTAGAAGAAAACAAAATTGCATGCTTCGAGTGTTAGGTGCCCTGCACCATATTTCCCTGGGACAAAGAAGTCAAGTCCCCTGAGTTAAGAGGTCTAAAATCTCCACTCCATGCTGAATTATATTTGATTCTAACATCCACATGGTATCTGAATCAAGTAACCCTTCCCACTTGACAATATAATTCTTGTATACTCCTTTCCTTGTATTCCTTACGGTTTTGGTGTCTAAGATACTCTCCAACTTGACGGGTTGTCTTGGTGGCAAATCCCTCACCCAATCTTCATTAACCTATGATGACATTGCCAACTAATTTGTTTGTGACTCTCCCTTGTATGGATAAATAACACATACATTAAAGATAGGAGAAATACCCAAGGTGGGAGGAATTTCAACTTCGTAAGCATGCTATCCATATTTGTGCACCACCTTGAGAGGTCTAATCTTCTTCATCATTAGATTGGTAGGCTACCCTTTTGGAAGTCTCACCTTCCTTAGATATGCTAACACTATGTCTCTAACTTTAAATTGCACATTCCTTCTTGTTTTATCAGCATGCACCTTATACTTCTTGGATTTTTGTTGTAAGGACTGCCTTACCTTATCATGCACTTCTTTAATACCTTTTGCAAAGTTCTCACCTTGTGCACTCTTAGGTGCCATATAAATGAGATCTCTGAGCTCTAGTATGCCCCTAGGATGAAATCCATACACTATCTCAAAGGGACTTTTACATGTGCTTTGGTTCACTGAGTCATTGTATGCATATTCTGCTTGACCGAGTACTAAATCCCAAGTCTCTGCATGTTCTTTTGTAAGACATCTTAACAAGTTACCAAAGATTTTTTAACTAACTCCATCTGACCATCTGATTGGGGATGATAGGCAGATGAAAAGGATAACTTGGTGCCCAACTTTCTCCAAAGTGTCCTCTAAAAGTGGCTTAGCAACTTCACATCTCTATCACTTACAATGCTGATTGGAAGACCATGAATTTTGACTATCTCCTTGAAGAAGAGGCCTGCAATATAGGTGGCATCATTGGTGCTCTTTCAAGGGATGAAATGTTTCATTTTGCTAAACCTATCTACCACCATGTACACACTATCAAATCCCCTTGGAGTTCTTGGTAAGCCTAACACAAAAGCCATGCTCAAACATTCCCAAGGCCTCTAAGATATGACCAAGGGTTGATATAGACCTGCATTACTTGATGATCCTTTTGCTCTTTGTAAGATTGCACATTTCTCTACAAACCCTCTTACTTCTGATTGCAACTTGGGCCAATAGTAAAACCTACCAACCTGCTCCAAAGTCTTACCTATGTAAAAATGACCTCCTAGACCTCCTTGATGCTTTTTTTGAATATTTTTTTGTCTCATAGAACATTGGGGTATGCAAAGAAGATGTCCTTTGAATGAAAAACCCTCTTTTATCATATATTCTAAATAAGAGACATGAGAGGTGTTAGAGAAATCAAAACAAACACTATATATCTCTTCAAAATCCTTATCATCCTTGTAGAGGTCTTTTAACTCACTCAAACCCAAACTTTGCAATTGTATCTCCTGCATAGTCATGACTCTCCTACTTAGTGCATCAAATACCTTGTTTGTTGTGCCCTTTTTGTGCTTAATAGTGAAGGTATATAGGATTGTAGGTAGTCAACCCACTTTAGGCATCTCTATTTCAACTTCTCTTGCCCATTGAGGAAACTAAGTGCATGGTTGTCAGTGAAAACTACAAACTCTTTGGGCAGAAAGTAATGACGCCAGTTCTTAAATGCTTGTACCATTGCATACAAATCCAAGTCATATGTGGAGTACCTTTTCTTATATTCATTTAACTTCTCTGAGAAGAAGGCTATAGGTTGACCCTCTTGGATTAAAACTACCCCTATTTCCCTTTGGCTAGCATCACATTCTATTGTAAACAACTTATTGAAATTAGGCAATCTAAAGGTTGGCAGATTTTCTATCTTAGCTTTCAACATTTCAAACCCCTTATTGGCTTCCTCTATCCACTTAAAGTGACACTTAATCCCTCCTTTAATGGTGTTGAGTATAGGAGCACAAACATGGCTAAATTTTCTCACAAACTTCTTATAAAAAGATGTCATTCCATGAAAAATTCTAACATCACTTATGCCCCTAGGTGTAGGCCAATTAAGTATTGCTTCTACCTTACTTGGATCCATCTTTAAACATCCTTGAGAAATAACAAAACCAAGGTAAACTAGCTCTATTTTCAAAAACTCACATTTTTCAAGGTTGATTTTGAGTTGAGCCTCCTTCAACTTCTTCAAGACCAAATCCACATGATTAAGGTGTTCTTCTTTGGATCTTCTAAAGATAAAAATATCATCAAGATACACAATAACAAATCTACCAATAAAATGAACTAAGACTTCACTCATGAGCCTTTGGAAGGTACTAGGTGAATTGGTGAGACCAATGGCATCACCAACCACTCATATACGTTTGCATTGGTTGTAATGGTTGTCTTACACTCATCAACAGGTCTGATTCTTATCTGATGATAAGAAAACTTCAAGTCCACCTTTGTGAAGTAGCTTGCTCCACCTAGATTCTCCAATAGATCCTCAATCCTTGGCATGGGAAACTGATACCTTATAGTGATCTTATCGATTTCTCTTGAGTCAGTGCACATTCTCTATTTTCCTCCCTTTTTAGGCACTAATACAATAGGAACAACACATGGAATCAAACTCTTTTTAATAAACCCCTTGTCCAAGAGTTCTTTCTCTTATTTGGCGATCTATTCATTTTGACTAGGTATCATTCTATAAGCAGCTTTGTTAGGCAGATTTGCCCGTGGAATCAAGTCTATTTGATGATTCACTTCTCTCATTGGAGGAAAGGAATCGGGCATATCATCTCCTATAACTTCTTCATATTTATTTAGGAGGCCTTGCACTTCATGAGGCACTTCACTCATTGGATCCGCCTTAGCTTCATCTTTAGGCTTCAATAGTAGAGCATGGCTCTGATGACCTTCTTGCTTTAATACTTTTAGATACTATTTACCTCTCATTATAATCACACTTGATCCTATTTTCTATTCCTCTTTGGGATCAGGTAATGGATCCATCTGATATTTATTTCCATTCTTGGTGATGAGATAGTTGTTCATTTCTCCATCATGACTGGCTCTCACATCATACTACCATGCACGGCCCAACAACAAATGACAAGCATCCATAGGCAATATGTCACATAGTAGTTTGTCTTTATACTCACCAATTTCAAAGTCCACCCATGCTTGTTTATCAACTAAGACATGTTGACCCCAGTTGATCCATGATACTTTGTAAGGAGTGAGGTTAGGCAATCTTTTCAATTTGATTTTATCTATCATTTCAACTAAGACTTTGTTCTTAGTGGAACCTGAATCCATAATCATCTTTAAAAAAAATTCATGTGACTTACAAGTGGTCCTAAACAAACTTTTCCTCTGTGGTGGCTCTTGAGCTTGGGGTATCTTGAGCATTGTTCTTGTCATCATTAAGTTTTCTCTATCTATCATTGGCCCTTCCTTGCTGATTGGAGAGGTCTCACTTTGAGTGTCCTCCTCTTGCACCAATTGAGTCCTTCTTTCACTCATGTATGAGCCTGTTGAACTTGAGGCTTTTCCCAGGCACGTACTCATGGTATGTCCAACTTGATTGTAGTGATAGCACCTACCAGTGAAGACTGTATTTCCTCTTCCCAAGATTCCAAACCTACCCCTAAAATTGCTCTTGCCTCTAAAGGATCCTCTAAATGTTCCTCTTTGTGAGTCCCCACTACCTTATTGGCTTTGCTGCTCTTCATTTCTTGATGTATTCTGTCCTCTACCAAACGTTCCATACCTTTGAAGTTTTTACCACCTCTATGTTTCTGATTTTTCTCAATCTCCTCTTGATCTTCTCCTTTGCCCTTAATGCCAACTGAAAACACTTGTGAACAGTGTCTGGTGTGAGGATAATTATCTCATATTGTATGTTTAGTCTAAGTCCATTCATGTACCTTGCCAATTTCTCCACTTCATTCTCATGCTTCCTAGCCCTCAAACTAAGTTTGTGGAATTCCTCAGTGTATGCATTGACATTTAGTTTCCTTTGTTTCAGATTTGGCAGTCTCTTATGGATTTGAACTTCATAATCCCCTGGTAGGAGTTGCGCCTTAAGCCTTATCTTCATACACTCCCATGAAGTTATTTTCTTCTTACCTTCTTGTACCATTTCTTCTTGCATAATGTTCCACCAAACCAATTTTTACCCTCTCAATCTTGACTTGGGAACATTGACTCTTTGTCTACTACCTCCTTATAATCAAAGTGATTATTTAGAGCCTCTATCTAATATAGCAACTCTTCTCCATTAAGATTTCCTTCATATGTGGGTAATCCATCCAAGTTACCTTTTGAGATGATTTGACTATATCCAATAATAGATTTTGGTCTTGAGGAATTGGTACTATTGCTTGTTCCTCTCCATCTTCCACTTCTTCATCCATCTCATTCCACATTTTGTCTTAACCTCCCCCTTCTCCTTCTTAACATCTATGGTTCCTTTACTTCATTCTGCATCCTTAAATCATTCTATCATCTCTATTACCATCTCTCAGATGGCTTCTGGAGTCATTGCCTTTGGAGGAATTGAACTTGCTTTTGATTCTTCACAATCTGACATACACAAAATATTTCAAAGAATGGCTCTGATACCACTTTGATGCATAGAGTCTTGGAGCTTGTTCCAATCAGCTTCTTAGTTTACTTGCCTACTCAACCCTCTAACTCGTCAAGCCCATCCAATGGCACTTGGCAGGGGTTTTCCTATCTAGACCTCCAAGGTTTGATCCATTTTGTCTTTCCTCCAAGGTATAACCATTGATCTTTGACAATCTAACTATCTTTTGAGGATTCCACCTCAATTCCTAACACCACACATTAGGCTCCAATACGCTCTGCAAAGGATCTCAAATCACTTATTAGTTCTATCTATTTAAAATGCATCTACAATCTATATTTGATGTCTTTAAAGGGGTTAGAGAATCTTCAAACCCATCGTTAAGGTTTTCTAGCCTCTATTTGACTCCACTAGGCTCAAATAGGCCTAATTCAATTAGCCCTCCCTTGGCAGTTTTTAGGACTTGGTTTAAAAAAATTCCACACAAGGTGACAAAAAAATTGTATATTTGAGTACCCTTTTTAGAGGTACACACAATATTTCAAAATTTCATCTGGGTTATCCATACACATGGGGTTTCCAATACTACACTAATTTCAAGGGTTTAGGCCTACTCGAGTGACTTGGAAAGATGGTTTTAAAATCATTCACTAGTCAAAACACCTACTCAAAAAAAATAGGGATTATTCAAGGGCACTCAGAGGGTTTTCCAAACATGGGTCCATTTCTCTTTCACCAATCCACATGTGCTCAGAATTTGCACATCTTCTGTTGTCCTAACTCACCAACTCCTAGCGATGAGCCTAGGGATTCATTGTTGCTTCTCCACCAAGGCATAAAAGACAAAAAAACCAACTCTAATCATATGTACAGACCCTAACCTATAATTCCACTTGATTTCAATAGGTGCCATCAATGGATGCTCAAGTTAGAGCTATTTTGCTCTTAAACCCTACCTTGCAAGGCTTTTACAACTAGTTTCAGAGAATGAATGAGATCTCTGCAACCAAAAAAAAAAACCCTACTAATATACCTTTTTGGAAAGTACACTCAACAATCACTCATTCTTTGCAATGATATTTCTCTCACAAGTCCGTACTGGACCGTACAAAGCAATGAAAATAAGGAAAAAAATATCAAAAACGGTGAAAAACCAAGATTACTTGGAAACAGAGACTTGTTCTTGAATTCCAGATTCTGCAACCCATAAAATGAAGTAGAATTTGTCTTATATGCTGATGGTTTAGTTAGTTGAACCAAGTTTTCAACACCAATCATCAAAAATGTAACTTTTGCAAAAAGTTGCAAAATCTTGCTCAACAACTTTTACATCTTTTTGACACCCGAGATACAAGTTTGCATTCAAGTGCATTTCAAGGTTCCTGAAGGCCCTCAAGAATCCTAGAAGAACTAAACACAATGAAATAGACCCCTATTGCATGATAACAATGATCTAGAGTACTACTCCTATGATCTACATTAGTATTTCAGCTTCATAGGCTAATAGCATCCTGAACACAAATGACACTATCAAAACTTGGACAACTCAATCATGGATCTACTGAGTCCCAATGGGTTGGTCCATTATTACATCATATAAGACAACACACAAAACTTATAAGAAAAAAAACATTAAAGTGTTAGGTGCCTTGCACCAGTTGGGATTTGATTCTTACACAAGGAGAGTTTGCCTACAATAATTCAGTGAACAAGAGTACTGGAAGAACACCTTTTGAGATTGTTACAAGAGCTCACCCGAGAGGCATATCGGAATTGAGAGACACCAGTAATGAAGATAAGAGGAGTGTGGAAGTAGAAGAATTTTCAAAGCATATGAAGATTGTACATACTCAGGTAAAACAACATGTGGAGGACATTAACAACAAGTATAATGAGAAAGCAGATGAGAAGAGGAGATGTCAAGAATTTGAAGTTGGAGATGAAGGGATGGTGTATCTAAGAAAAGAGATATTTCTCATTGGAACCTATAACAAGTTGAAGATGAGGAAGTTTGGACCTTGCAAGATCTTGAGGAAATTCAATTCCTGAAATGCATATGAAGTGGAGTTACCAGATAGATTGGGTATTTCACATATATTCAACACTGCAGATCTACAATAGAATCATTAGACAAAATTTAGTGAAGATATTATAGTAGACTTGGAGAAGTAGATACTCTAGAAGGTACTGGACCATATTGAAGAGATTTTGGATAGCGAAATTGGGCAGAGCACTCACAACAAGCAATACAAAGAGTATCTTGTGAAGTGGAAAGGTAGACCAGTTGAAGATTCATCATGGATTTCTCAAGCCAAGGTGGACCATCTTGTTTTTACTTTAGCCCCAGAAAAGTGAGGGACTCACTTTTTAATCAACTTCAGATGTCTGATGCAGGAGCATCCTTGGTTCTTAGCAATCTTGCATCAACCAAAAATATTTTCCTTTTAGTTTGTTTCATGTTTTGCAGTTTAGTATTCCTTTCTATATTTGAATATATTTTCTCTCAAGATGTTGTGGACCTAAATATACTTCATGGACATGTTCATCAATCTCATCCTTGGTTTGCAAAATGTTCAATTTTTTTTCCAAGAAGTTATTGCTTCTAGAATATGGGACAATTTTCTTTCTTGTCTACTAGACCCACTACACCTATTTTCCATTGGTGACTCTTGTTGATCTTTTCCATAGCTTGCAGAGCTTGATTTTGTTATTTCCAACAATCCTTGGTTTGTGGCCGACCTTCCTTTTGGGTTTGCATATCATTCTATGTGGCTTTTGAAGGGATTCCTTGATGAAGGCCAACCTTGTGTTCTTCATGTTTCATTTAAATATAATAAAGGAAGAGAGAGTATATGGAAGATATAAGGATAATCATAAGATAGAGATTTAGAGTTGGCTCACTTTCATGCTTGAGTCTAGATACTATGTAGTTAGGCCTGCGAGCCGAATCTTTGAGCCCAAATGTTATTGATAGTTTTTAATGAAATCCTATGATATAATAAATATTGATTATGCATTTCCTCCATTGCATTGTATTTTTAGTGTTGTGTTTCATTTGATGCATGGTCTGGATTATTTTTTTTAAGGACCCTCCTAACCGTGACTGCACCATGACCTCTCAACCTATCTGAACCATCTTGATAAGGGGAACCTCTCCACCTGATTCATAACCAAACTCTTAGAACATTTCTCTAATAAATTCTCCTCCATCTTCCCCTCCTATTGTTGATCATGATTTTGTTGTTACCATTGATTTTCAACTAATTAACATGTTACAGAAAAATCTGAGAGACTTTGAGGGTTTCCTAAATTGAGATAATTTCCTCCCCCAAGCCAAGAATTTTGTAAGCACTCTGTGAGAAATGTTGATCTCAGATATGAGAGGTCAAGAGATGTTGAGGGAATTGTCTATGATTGTCAAGAGTCATGTGCCTTTGGCTAGTATTTCTCCTCAAGATAGATAGCCTAACATTTGTGGCTCTAAAATTTGTGTGGACATACCTAACTTGACAGTACACATGGTTGATCCTAGGCCTACCATTCCCAACATCAATCCCTCTAACACTCCCTTGGGTTATACTGGTATGGCTGGTAGTTATCACTTACCACTTCTACTGCAAGGCACACCACTTTTGTCAATGTTGGTCCAGGTGCTAGTGTTATCCCTGGTGGTAGTATCGATCCTCACGTTAGTACTAGTGGAGGTGGTGGTGCACATTATTCTCCTCCTCCTCCTCCAGGACCTGCTAATCCTAATCTGAATACCATTCTACAAAACATGGGCTAGTTCCATTTCCAACTCATAAACCTGGCATCTGCCTCTAGTTAGTCTTCGATGCCAACTTATTATCATAAGAGACCGCTTGACATCACAATCCTTAATACCATCCTTCCCTGGGGGTTTGAATCACTAAATTTTAATCTATCTAATAGTGATGGAGATCCCAATGTGCATATTAACTCATTTATGACCATTTGTAGTGACTATCACGGCCTGGATTTTGTCTTTCTTAAATTATTCTCATGTTTTCTTAAGGGGGCCATGTTAAAATGGTATATTTAATTTCCTAGTTACTCTATCTAGATGTTTGATTAGCTTATGGATCTCTACCTTAGATGGTTCCAAGAAAACATTGGCAATAGAGTCACCATTGTTGACCTTGTTCATTGTAAGCAAAGCCCGAATGAGAAGATTACAAACTTTATCTCGTGGTACCAATCTATCTCTAATAGGACCCCCTTTTCCCTATGAAATAATGATCTGCAAAAGATGTTCATAAAAAATCTACAGCCAACATTGAGGGAAAATTTATCTATCGGTATCAAAATTTTGCCAATCTATGTTGTGCGCTCACTGACTACCAACATACATTGACTTAGTTTGGAGAGTCCTCTTCAAATCCTTGTACTATTAATTTCATAGGCATGTCCTCATGGATCTTAAAAGAACAAATCTATGGCTAATGTGCTAGCCACTCCTTCGATAATTTCTACACAGGAACCACAATGCAATAGGGTCTTCACTAAATTTAATGACTCTTATATGAGAATAATGCAAAGATTGTTGAAAGACAAACTCATAACCTTTCCTAAGATTATACCTCTACCAGACAATAGATCATACCCTTGTTGGTATGATGGTTAAAAAAATTTCCAATATCACCGTGTTCCTAGTCATGAGACTGAGAGATGCTATTATCTCAAACACATAGTTCAAGACCACATTTATAGTACAACTATAAAGGTTTGTGATAAAAAGCATAAATCTAACAAGTATGTTGACAAATCAAATAGTGAGTTGTAGATATGCATAGACTCATTCCCTCAACATTCATCTAATTTTATTTATGCATCAGATTCAGTGTTAGATGATGGTCCTTATGTTAATATGGTTACCATCACTCTGATCTCACCTCCTAGTTAGAATGTGAAAGTATCTGATGTATCATTCACCCTTTTTCGATGCCTCATATTTTGGAGATCCTGCTCCTCTGCACATGCCTGCAATGCTCAATGGTCAAAATGTTATAAGTGTTTGTCAATGGATATAATAGGCCAAGATATGACAATTGTCATGCAAATTTAAGAACACATAATGGGTTATCTCTTTCTTCTTTGGTCAGTATAACCTTGATGGTCCTTGTGAGATCCAAGGTTGTTTCATCTACGTTTGTGATCATTCCTAAATCAGACCCTTTTCGAGTTAAACTAGATATTCCCTGGTTGATTTCTATGGATGTGGTCCCTTCAGTGATTCATAAGTTCCTAAAGTTTCCTCATGTGGGTTTGGTGAATGTTGTCCAAGATACTAAATATCGATCCCTAGTAGCCCATGGGGTTTTTTTCCTTGATCATTTTTGGCCTACTCCGGTGGGACCCATGCTTCCCCATGGTGATTTGATGTACTATGCATATTATCAGTACAAGATGGGGAGTCAATCTATAAATTAGTGCCTTATGCCTCTTCATCATTGAGGGCTAAGGCTAAGCCTATTCCTATGAATAGACCTCCTCGTCCAGCCAAGAATACATAGCCTTTGGTGGTGTCTTTTTATCCTATGACTGCACTTAGTGTAGACAAGGGAAAGGAACCCGTGTTGTTAAAGTCTATGGCTTTTGTTCCCTTTGAGCTCTCAATTATGCCAGATATCCCTCAACCTTCTCGAAATGAGAATGAGAAGCATTCCTCTCTTGTTCATTCGTCACTGCCTGCTCCAATTTCATAGCCCATCTCGATACCCATTGTTCCTCTAGCTACTCCTCAAGAGAAGCGAGGTAGGGAACCCATTGTTGTGAATGTCATGCCTCTTTTAGATGCACCTCCTGTTTAATAAGTTTGGCCTTCTCCTACCCCTAACATGGTTTTGGAGGCCTCTCATATAAAGCATGATTCTCTCGATTCCTCTCGATCTTTGATTCCTATTCATCATCTTCATTACAATTAGTTTGTGTGTGAGCATAAGTGCTATCGATGAGCCATGTCTCAGGAGCGTGATGTTGCTTTATAGTCTAGTGGTGCACCTTCAACACCCATTCTTGTCACATCAGCTCTTGTCTCTTCAGATGTTCCAGCTTATGCATCATATTTTAGTATTACTTCTACTTGTTTTAGGGCCTATCAATGAACTTCCCCCTACACAAGTGCAGGTATTCATCACTCCTTCCTTGGAGCCACTCCATATCACCTCACTATTGGATGTCCCTCCATTGTCCCAGCCTTTGGATATGTTGAACACGTAGGTGGTGTCTAGCGCATCTTTGTTTGACACTCTTGTTTCGTAGCTACTTCTTCATCAGAGCTTTCATAGGGTCCTTCAACTTCCTATGGTTGACAAGGAGCCTATGCTTCCTACCTAACCTAAATGTAAGTTCGAGCAGGCCCCAATCTAGAGTTTTGTCAATAGAAATTGGCTCATGTATGGTCCTCTCCTATCTCTTTGTCTTCTTTAGTGGCTATGTTTATTCCTATTTCTATTTGTGTTTTTTAGAAGGCCCTGCCTTCTCTTGAGTTTGTTGCTACCCCTGTTACCAAGACTGCCAGTACAACTCGTATTTCCTTTAATCAACCTGATTCACGTGCTTCCTCTACCGAGGCATGCTTGTTTGACTCCCTTAAGGATATCTTGGCATTATCTACGATCTTCACAAGGTTATTGACCCTTTCCTCTTTTGAGCTCATGGACGCAGATGTTGCTCAACCTCATTTGTTTCCCTCACTACTGGTGAGGCACATGGTGTTTCCCTTGCCATTGTCCCACTTCAGTCTCGCTCTCCTTCCCTATATGATCTGGATTGGGAGGATGATGACCTGGTCATTGAAGGCCTCTCGGCCACTATCTTTATTTATCATGTAGCATATTGTGTGTGCATGATTATATTTCTTCGTGCTTTCTTTACATATGTTTTCCCTCATAGAGGACCCAGGTTAATCCATAGGTGCTTGGAAATGAGAGGTTGAATATCTTTATTTGTTGTCCTCTCCTAGAGGACTCAAATTACTTCATAGGGCCTCGGATATATGGGATTTTCTATCGTAAAAATTCTTCTATCTATTATCTACTTCTATTTGTTGTAGATCTTATTTTTTTAACATTCAAGGATGATGCAAAGCATGCAGGGCATTTAGGCCTTCTTCCATGTTGACCCAACTTTTTATTTTATCTTTGTTTTCATGTGCTCTTCTTTAGATTCAAGAACTTTGGCATTATGATGAAACACCCTTCTCTAGTTCTATTACATATTTTATCTTTTTACTATGGGTTCTAAAACCAAATAATTGAATCCCCCTATGTTGTTGTATCTTTGTTGATGTTGTGGGTCTTATGTGTCATCTGTCGAAGATGACTTTCCATGGAAACATCTTGCTATGTTGAAGTGCCACAACATTTCTTATCCTTAGAATGACATGCCTTTCATGCATACCATTCTAAGGGGGTATCATATTTTCATCATCTACATTTAGCTTTTGTATCTATTTAGCTTAGCATTATTGATCTATTTTATATACCTTGTTTTCTTAGAGGGCCAAACCAATTGATATTTTACTTTTGTTTTGTCGCCTTTTGTGGGGGCCAATCCGCTACTTATCAAATCAATCTATGATCACCCAGTCACATGACTATCTAGCATTTTTCAGTTCATGGCAACTAAATCTCGCCCAATTTCATGACTATCTAGCATTTTACTATCCATGTCAGCTAAGCCTCCCCCTATCGTATGTCTATCTAGCATAACACAACTTGCTACCCATACTGGAAAAAAAATTGCAAATGATTTCCCTATCGTATGGCTATCTAGCATAACATGCCTTGCTACCAATATCGGCACTATATATTTTATCATGACAACTTCTATTTCTTATCTTTCGTAATAGGCATTTTCCTCCAATAAGCGGGGTTTGTTTCTATTATGTTATCTTAATCTATCTTATCTATTCAATGTCTAGTCTCTTTTTTGTCTAACATGTGGGACTGCAACTGACATGTTTTTCATGAAATAGCTTAGAAAAATTTACCTCTATCTCAAGTCATTTAGTTCAGGGCGATTTCGACAGATCAGTGTTGATTCCTCTTTGTGAATCTTAGTCTCATATCTCTTTTTTAGTTTCATATTTCGTGACAAAGATATACTTGCTAAAGTGGGGGCAAAATGTAATATCGTAAATTTGCATCCCATGCAATTCCACATCATACACGCATCTAAACTCCAAGTAAGTCAAGATCTTGCATCGCCATATTTGTCATCTTGTCCATATGGATCTCTTTTAACAACAACAATAAAGGAAAACTAAGAGGGGAGGTGAATCAGTTTTCATCGGATCTACAAACTTAACCACAAATACAAATATGCTAAACTGCAGCAATAACAAAGATAAGAAAATTAAAAGCACAACACACAACACCAAGATTTTGACTTAGAAAACCCGGTCAAGGAAAAAACCATAGTGGAAACCTACCCACAATAAGATGATACTCTGCAGTAGTATGAAAAAATATTACAATGGGGAATGCACATACATTCAGGCACACTGCCTAGATATCACTGCTCAAAATATAATGATCCAGAAGGCTACAACCCTTAGGGAAGTCTCACTGACTTAAAATAAGATTTAGATTACAATTTGGAAGGAATGAACTACAATAATAGCATCTCCAAATGCCTAATGACAATTTTGGTTAAGCACAATTGTCTGCTTTGCAACACCAAACTCTACTCGATCATAATACCAAAGGATGAATCACTTCTTCACACATACACCACTCACTGATAATTCCAACACAACCTCGATACCTAATTTACATGACAATACCACTTATTTATATATTTCATTAACCTTGATAATAAGGTTGGCTAAACCTTCAACTCACAATTACAAAATTATATCACATGATACAAAGATCAATCACCAAGATCAACTACAACATGCTACACCACCAGAATAAGAAAGAATTAGGAAACAACAAAAATAATGTTAGAATCATCAGTAATAGCTACACCAACACCACTTATCAAATTTTCATCGATCAACATTTGAACCCCAACAACACTCAAATAACAACAACTATCATGACAAAAAGATAACTTGCAAAACACCAAATCATGAACCATCTCAAATAAAGATACACAAGACCATCCCAAACAATCCCCCAAAGATGTATCTCAAGATTCGATCACACTGGAATATACCAGAGGAAATATTGAACTCTACAAGGCATTAATAAAAAAAAAAACTACAAAAATGAATCATATGCTATGATTAATTATGCTTCCCAGATCACCAAAACCAATTTAGAAGAATATAGTGATACTAAAAATACTCCATACACCAAACCATACATCCAATAAACCAATCTGCAATCACTGTAATAAGAATATATTGACATCAATGAAAACAAAATATCCTAGCAGCAACAATGTCCAACAATCTCCCCCTTTGGCATTGATGAAAACATATGCATGTGAAAAAAAATCAATGGAAAGAAATAAAATAACTCCAGAAAACTCTCCCTAAGATTAAGTAGATAAAACAGTATTTCACATGCTTCTCTCCCCCTTTGAGATCAATGCCAAGGAAAGAAAACATAGTATGCTTCTCTCCGCAAAACACATCCTCTAAGAAGGACAATCTCCCCCTTAGGATAAACTCACAACTGATTACCTGAAACACTCATTAACTACTACGACAGAGTAGCAACATCAACTCATCAGTCTAGATAGAAAGATAAGGCTCTAAATTATACCAGATTGATGCAACTCAATGCATCTAGTTCTCATCAAGAGGGGAGAATACCCATAACTTGTCTTGCAAATAGATAAATGTATCTATAGGCAAAATCTTAGTGAAAATATCATAAATTTGTTCCTTTGTAGACACATATTCTATCTTCACTTCCTCTTCACTAAATTTTTCTCTCAAGTAATGATATTTGATTGACATATGTTTAGTCTTTGAATGTTGCACCAAATTCTTTGACATGTTGATAGCACTAGAATAATCATAGTATATGATAGTATGCTCATCATTGATAACTTTGATATCCTTCAACATTTGTTTCATCCAAACCACTTGAGTGCAACTACTAGAAGCATCAATGTACTCAACTTCAATAGTAGATAAGGCTATTGAATCCTATTTCTTACTAGCTCATGAAACCAATTTATTACCCAAAAGAAAGCACCACCAGATGTGCTCTTTCAGTCATCAATATCAATAGCCCAATTAGCATAAGTGTAAACACATAACATAAAATCATCATTCCTTAGACAACACAAACCATAATCCACTGTTCCCTTCAAGTATCTGAATATTCTCTTTACAATAGTGACATGACTCTCTTTCGGATCAGCTTGATATCTAGAATCCATGCACACAGCATGCATAATGTCTAGTCTAGACTGAGTAAGATATAGTAGTCCACCAACCATAGATCTATACAAGCTCTGATTAGCTTTCGAGGATTCATCATTCTTAGACAATTTGCAACTAGTTACCATAGGAGTTCCAACCAGTTTGGAGTCATCTAACCCATATTTCTTCAATAATTTTGTCACATATTTAGTTTGAGATATAAAAATACATTTTCCAGTCTGTGAAATATACAAACCTAAGAAACATTTCATCTCTCCAATCGTAGACATCTCAATTTGTTTTTGCATATCACCAGAAAACTTCATGCTCAAGTTATCATCACTTCCAAAGATAATATCATCAACAGAGACTTCAACAATTAAGATGTTAGCATTATCAATATTAAAATATAGATTACTATCAGCAGTTCCTTTATTAAATCCCAATTTCAATAAGTATTTATCCAATCTAGCATACCAGACACTAGGGGCTTGTTTCAATCCATAAAGAGATTTCTTTAGTTTACATACCATGTCTCCATCTTTTGATAATGAAAATCCATCAGGTTGCTCAATGTAGACTTCATCCTCAAGATCACCATTCAAAAAGAAAGATTTGATATCCATCTGATATACCTTGAAATCTTTATAGGCAGCATATGCAATCAACACTCTAACACGTTTAAGTCTCGCTACCAAAGAAAAAGTCTCCTCATAGTCAATACCTTCTTTTTTGTGAATATCCTTTGCATACCAGTCTTGATTTATTTCTAACAACTTCATTGAATTCAATCAAATTGTTCCTGAATACCCATTTAGTACCAATTACATTCTTATCTTTAGGTCTAGGCACAAGATCCCATGTGTTATTCTTCTCAATATGATCTAAATCTTCTTCCATAGCTTGAAGTCTTCTGGTCCTTTTAATTTTTAGGTTCCTACACCTCTCCACCGGCAGCAGCAACATTCAGATTAATTATCTCTACCAGATCATTCTGCTTCAATTCTTCAGTCTGAATAGGATGCAAAACAATATGTTGACCATCATCATATCCATAAGCTCTGATTTCTTTTCCAGGGTTCTCATCCACTTTCACATTTGCACTTTCCACTATCTTTCTCAGGCTCTTATTGTAGCACCGGTAGGCTTTTCTCTTTGTAGAATAACGCAAGAAAATTCCTTCATCACTTCATGCATCAAACTTTCCTATGTTGTCATCTCTCTTGATATAACATTTGCTACCAAATACTCTGAAATATCTCACAGTAGGAACATGACCAAACCAAATCTCATAAGGAGTCCTACCTGTATCTCCTTTCATATGAAATCGGTTGAATGTGTAAACAACAGTGCTAATTTAGCTTCTCTCCAATAGATCTTTAAAACAATCCCTTCAATCAACATAGTCCTAGCAACATTCAAACTAGTCTTGTTATTCCTTTCAACAACTCCATTGGATGAGGGGTTCTAGGAGCAAATAATTGTCTTCTAATTCCATGCTTCTCATAAAATGAATTAACCTCACCGGAACAAAATTCACCACCTCAGTCAAATCTTAGACATTTCACCTTCAATCGTAACTCAGTTTCAACTTTTTCTTTGAATATCTTGAACTTGCCTAATGCTTCAAAGTTCTCTTTCGAAAAGACAATGCACATCATCCTAGAATAATCATCAATTAGCAACATAAAATATATGTCTCTTTGCACACTTCTAACATTTATAGGTCCATATAGGTCAGTATGCAGAAGATCTAGCGATCCATCAGATGTATATTGTTTTCTCTTGAAAGAAATTCTTGTTTGCTTACCCAATTGACATTCCTTACATACTGGATTAGCAGGGTTAACAATCTTAGGTAGATCTCTAATAGCTTGTGTAGAACTAATCTTGATCATTGAATCAAATTTAACATGACACATTCTCCTATGCCACAACCAGCTTTCATCAATGTGAGAAATCAAACACATTTTCTCACCAACATTCAAATGAAAAATATTACCTTTAGTCTTAGTTCTAGATGCAATCTCTATACCAGAGGCATTTAGGACCTTACAAATTTACCATTCTTGAATTGTAAATAATAACCTTTGTCAACCATCTATCCAACACTCAAAATATTATGCTTCAAACCTTCAACATACAGAACATCATCAGTATTATGCTTATCATTAAAGGAAATAGAACCTCTACCATAGATCACACAAGCTTTGTCATCTCCAAATATCAATATTCTACCATCATACCTTTTCATACTCACAAATTTTCTTTTATCACTAGTCATATGACGTGAACAACCGATGTTAATCACCCATTCATCTCTCTCTTCAACTTTAGTAGCTAAAGATTTCTCCTCAATAGTGTAGCTAGTGGAATCAGTAAGTACCGATCCATCTTCCTTAATGGAAAGAAACACAACTTCATCTCCTTCTGATTCTTCATCTATAAAACATTCATCAACACCACAATAGGAGTTCTTCTGATTTTTATACTTTTGGTTAGACTTGTAAGGCTTATCATACTTCTCATGCTTCTCATATCTATCATTTATGTCATGCTTATCAAATTTACCATGTCTATCATACTTAACCATTCTCTCCAAACACCTAGAGGAAAAATGTCCTACCTTATTACAAGAGAAAAATTTCAAGGTAAAACATTTCAATGGAAATCGGTAAAATCATGGAAAAAATGAATGCCATTATGAAGCAAAACCATAAAATTGTGAAGAACTCTATGGCCACTATAAATGTATTGGTGGATAAGTTGGACAAGTCCTAGTAGGGTTCTCTGATCATGGACTTTGATGCTGATAGAGAAAAAGGCTAGAAAGAGGAGTCTTGTCCCTCTAAGAGAACTAGAGAAAACCTTAAGAGAAAGGCAGAGTCTTTTACTTAGGAGATCCAGGACCTAAAGAAGGTGGCGCAAGAGATGAACATCCTTGAAACTGAGATTGTCGAGACTTTAAAGTCCTTAGGTTAATGTGTTTCTAGTGTTAGCTGTTTGTTGTCTTTTGGTTAGGTCTGTTGTCTTTTTGTCTGTTTGACAACCTTTCCGTTTTAGTGGACTTTTAATTTTTATTTTATTTTAGCCTATAACTTGGTGGTTTTGGATCCCTATAAAAACCCACTTTTTCGTTAATCAAAAACTTTTTTTATAATTAAATATTATTTTTTATGTAGTGCAATTATTCTTTGCAAGGTTCTATTGAGCGGGAAAGCATAATTTGGCCAATGAAAAAATTTCTAGAAACATGTATGAAGTGGAAGATAATTTCATTAGTTATAATGTTGTAAGAAGAATTTATGATAGTGTAAAAGGTGTAAGAAAGTATCTTGGACTATGTGTCAAAAGGGGATAGCCTTTTTTTACCTAAATAATATTTAAATAGTTTCTAACAAAAAAAGGTAAAAATCTTATCCAAAGACATTTCATTCTACAATTTTCTCCATGTACTCTAGCAATTGCTTGAGTTCTACATAAATATTATATCCTTTCAAAAACACTTTGTGAAGCTTGGTACTAACTTGGAATTTTGCCTTCAAAGTTATTCCAATTTAATATTAAATAGATATCATACTGTTGAAATAAGTCAATAAACCTATTTTTTCAAGAGAGTGTCATTTTTTTGGTCACTGAGTTAGGCATAAGGGATCCATACCCCATAAAATTAACTACAAAATATAATTGATAAATTTAATACCTCACAAATAGGGGTTCATAACAATAACTACTTTTTTCAAACCTTCTTTGTTAACTTTCAATTGTTTCTTGTTTTAGTCCTTGTATTTAGAGGTCTATTTTTGTGGTTTCTTGTTGTTGGTTGGTTGTAGGTTGACTATGTGTTTCCTATTTATAGATCTTTGTACTCGTGGTTTCGAAGTCCCTTCAAAACCTAACTTTTTCTTAATTAAAAAAAAAACTACATTTTTCAAACCATCTATAGTGATAAATGTTCTAAATCACTATAGTTCTTTTCAGCCCATCATAACATGGGGGTACAATACCATTTTACAAAATGTCACAACATTTTCTGAAAGGATGCTTTCAAAAAAATTGAGTCTTCCCCTCTTTCTTAGATGATCTTTGATGTGTGGGATTTAGAAGACGTAACTTCTTCCTGTTAACTTCTATCCATTCTTTCTTTAATAAAGGATGTATCTTAATATTTTTCTAAAAAAAATCTATTGTGTTGCCACCACTATTCTCGAGGAATATAGTAGATACAAAATATATAATTGATTATTTTGATTCTTCTTTATCTTGTGAAATTTGTGAATCCTTTGAAGTATCTTACAAATCAAGAGAAGAGAGAGTATTTAGTTTTGTAATAGCCAAGGAAAAAACCATAAGATGGATTCGATTCTTGAGCATTGACTAGAATAGAAAAATGATAGGATACAAACCCAATCCAACAAGTGGGCATACCAAACATGGCATGATTTCCTCTGTCATGAGATTTTATTTTTGGACATTTAAAGGTAGAATGGTTTGTTGAGAATCATTTCTGACATCTAAAAACAATTATTTCATAATCAATTGGTTTCCTTTAGCATTTGTTGCCCTTTTAAAATAATATCAATAAGAACTTTGGGAAAGACCCATTTCTACACCTAAATGTGCATAAATGGAGCTTGCATAATTGACTATTTCCTATGAAGTACAGTAATATTTAGACCATTTTGAATAGGCTCCAAACTCTCTAATTCCTAGAATTGCAATGGGAGGTTGGGTAAACAAATCTAGATGTACACAAATTAAAAGTATGTATGTGAGGATAAAGAGATGGAAATCAAAGTTCCATGCATAGTAAATTCCCTTAAAAAACCCCATGGGCCATTTATAACTGTCTTCTCTTTTTCTTTGAGAGAATCAATCTAAATTAGGAAAAAAACCTTTGCGTATGGATAAATGTAAACCTCTTCCTCCATGTCTTCTTTCCAAGTTGTTGTGATTTTCACACAAAATTTTCTTACATGATAGAAGGAATTTAAGTATTGTCTCTTTCATATGTTATTATTACCCTTGTGGTGTCCTGGGGTAGGAAGTGGTTGAGTGAGAATTTCTTCATGACTAAGAGTTTGATTTGTATATTTATAAATTGTGGCCTACTATCCTTAATCTAAATCATTGTCTTTGTAATAATGTCTAGTTGAGGGTAAGATGGGGATTTACCCTTTTTTATAGCTTTTTTGATAATATTTTATTCTATCAATGATAAAGAGGTTGTGTTTAATAGTTGAGTATAGATGTGGTATATTCATAATCTCTTTATTTTCCCTTGGTCTCTTATACCATTTAAATGATTCTATTGATGTAATGCTTGTTTGGGTGAGATTCCCTTATCTACCCTTACAATTCTATAGTAATCGATCTTATTAGACCACTAGCAATGTTCTTGATCAATTCTTTAGGGTGAACATAGCCTTTAAGAATAGTAACCCTACCTCATTTTCATGTGTCTTAGTGAAATTGATCTATCAAAAGATTTACTATTGATGTTTTAAAATTTAATTATTATGGTCATCTAGACCATCTTAAGACATTTATTTATTATTTGATTACTATTTTTAGGAACTTGGAAACACTCTCATCCACTCCAAAATATTCTCGCTTTGGACATAGTGATGCTCTTTCAGATCATTGACATAACATTATTGAATCTCAACAACATATTTTTGATGTTCCTATTCTACTTTTATTTAACATTATTTAGTATTTGCATATAGTAATTCAGTTAGCTGCTGTTGTGATTATGTTGCTGGCACAACTACATTTATCTTGATGCAACTACATATTTCATTTATAGGCATGTATAATGTTCAGCGAAATATAATGAAAATATGTACCTTTCCCTTTCATATGGTATAAAAGCTACATGAAGTAGAAAATGTGGCAAAAAAGTGTAGGCTATACATTTTCATGGTCTCATCAACGTATCGCCTGTGTGGATCTGATATGAATCATGCCTTTATTAAGGCTGAGGAGGAATTGATACTTTTATTAATTAGATAGGTGTGTTGGACCTATGACAAGCAGTATATCACTAGACTCATAGGTATGAAGATGGCATTCTGGTCTTAATGTCCGAGGCAAAATTTCTATGTTGCAACTAGGTTTCTTGCAATCACCATCTATCTCCAAATTTTTGGTATGCTTTCCATTCTCACAAATACCATTCACTTTCTTCCTATGCTTCTTCCTTGAATATCCAAAAGAGACGCATTCAAAGGATTTTCATTCAATATAATAAATGGATGTGCTTGAACATGTCATATGAATCCGTTCCTATACGTCAGATCATATTTTTTTTCATTAACTTCGGTGTATCAAAATATATCGGCATGAAAGATTCCTATATAGAAAGAGATTGTCTAATTTAATGCATATTTTTGTGCTTTCTTCCTCTGTTCATAGATTTGACAAATTGGATGATGCTATTGAGGTGGAGGCATTAGTTAAGTCCAGGCGATTTCAACATTAACTATTCCATTATTGACAATCCTTTAAAAATAGATTTTTCGATGCGTTAAGTTGTGTTTGGGGACATTTAAAATCTGCAATTTAAGATATGAAGATATATGGGTGTTGGACTAATGCATTGGGTGTTGAGGAAAAATTTGGAAAGAAGGTAGCATAAGAATAAGGTAGTTTCAGGTGGTTGCAGAAGTATCAAAAGTTGCGGCATTGTTTGTTCTGTTGGTAATTTAAGGATGTTCTGTTCTACTCCATTTTGGTTTATTTTATGACTACTAATTTAGTTGTGGCTGCAAATCTATGGCTATTGTGCTTTTGTTTTTCTTTCTTTCTACTATGGCCTCCATTTGATGGTGTAGATAATGGAGGATCGGGTTAAGCTTGCAGAGAGTAAAGAGTACAAGAAGTAGCAGGATGGAGATACATGTAAAATGGTGTAGATAATGGAGGATCAGGTTAAGCTTGCAGAGAGTAAAGAATACAAGAAGTAGCAGGATGGAGATACATGTTCGGAAGGGGAGTAGATTGTATGAGGGGTCTTTAGAAAAGTGACAAATTATGTGGATGAGCCATGGGTACAAGGTGGTCAAGAAACTATATGATCTTTAGCCTATCCCATGGTAACCCATTTACCAAATGGGATGAAGACACTATAATATTTATATTTTCATGTTTGTGGTATGGTTGATTAGAAACTAAAAGATGAAGTAGATGAGTGAATCTACCTTTTTAATATTTGTGGTATTGAGATTGATTAGAAACTACAACATGAATTAGATGACTGAATTCAAATAATTAAAGTTATTATTTAATCTAAGAACCATGTTATTTGTGTATTATTAGGTAGTTGAACTTTTCTATTATTGCAAACTATAAAAAATGAATTTGTTGCACTAGTGAAAAAATCACTAGGTTGGTGACAAATTCATCATGACTGAAATTTTTGTGAACATGTGAGAACCAATAGAAATATCACATAGAATAGACTAATAATTACAAATTCTTTTTTCCAAAGCTTTCATGTTGTTGTCTAACGTCCTCTAATACACCTTTGAGCATCAATCTGCATATTTCTATTTTAAAACATTTTCAAATTTTTTTATCAAGTAAAATTGAAATCTTTATAGATCACTCATTTACATAGATTTTCTCTTTACTACATACATATTACTTTTATTAAATGATGACTGAAATAGAACACCACATTCTAAGAGAGGAACAATATCTAAATTGCACTTTAACGTGGTGGAGATTGAGGATCATTATATTTTAAATGTATAATGGTTTATGAGACACAAAAAATGCTCTCTTTAGGGACTTGTGCAATTGCTAATATAAGAACTTACACCAGAGGTTCTTTTTATTATTTTAAAAATTTATTTTAGTAGATCAAAACATATATTTGAATCTCTATACATAAAGAACTAACAAAGGTGACATGAGACATAAGATCCAAAAATGTAAGAATAATATAAAATCACATATATATTCTTTTGAAAACATATATTTAAAAAATTACAACTAACATGACTTTAAATTCTCAATTTTAAAATATATATAGACTTTACCATCAAACCTATTATTTTTATTGCTATTTACAAATACTAAAAAATCAATTTTAAATGCAATTGCAATTTTACATTCACATGTTTCCCTATATTAACGATTTATGCTATATTAAAAGCCCTTGAGAAGTATTGTATTGAACAATAATTGAATCAGACTGGTTCTAAATTCTACTTCCAATGTGGAAGAGACTCATAACTCCGAAAAGAGCAACAACCACCTCTAATACAATTACTAAATTAGAGATGAGTAGAGAAGGGGATTCAGGAATGGAAGCAGCAGTGGGAGATCTGGGAGAGTATACCAGCTTCCCGTCTATGCGTTTCACTATTTCTTTATTTCTCCGTGTCCACCAGTAAGAAGGAATTTGAAGGTCTCTAATCAATAAGTCGGAATTCTTGTTGACCAGAGCTGGATCTCTTCGTGGCAATTTGAAAGGCAGATTGTTATTCTGTGGAAGCCCATCCATTAAGTGGAGATAAACATCTAAATTGTGAGTTTGCTTCAGCACTTGTGAGTTGCTGCTATCCAAAGTAATCTCGATTCTCACATGAACATATGTCCATGGAAACCAACAATACATAATCCTCGCAAGCCAACACATTTTATCATTCACGAAAACTCCAGGAACTGTAGCAACCAAATCCTTTTTGTTTACCAGCCGCAACACTTTGACTCCAATCTCCTTAACGTGTTGAGCAAATGATAAGTTTCCCACACGTGGAGAGGCAAAGGCAAAGACCGTGACAGGTTATGACCTAATGTAGTTTCATTCATCACCATTGTTTTATGTCATATGCACTTCTGGTTCCCAGCGTAGCTTCCAAGCTGTGTCCAGTGAATGTTATACTCACATCTTCATCTTTGAAATTATTCAATAACCTTTTTATTTCAACCAGAACAATCTCTCTTCGCTGGGCCTAAATCTTCCGTATCCTTCGTCATTGAGGTATAACATGTTGAAAACCCCTTCTCGATCTGAACATCAGGTTTGAAAGTAGCTTCGATGTTGGATTCTCCATCCACGCAACAACAATGTCACGCCTACCCAATCTTTTTATCTCATTTGGGTCTGTGCAAACAGCAATATATCCCGTCCAAGCGCCGCTATCTCTCCATTTCTCGTGGAAATAGGATTTTAGGGTTCCAGTATTGGCGTATATATATTCGGTGACTTGATAACCACGCCCACATTTCACAGATTCCAATCTCTGTCTGAGTGACCTTTTGGAGCGGATGAATTGGATCGAGAAAGCCCTCCCAGTTATATGCACCCTGGATATGCCCAATTTGCAGTTGGTCTTTGCATATTCCACCCTAATTCAGTTCTTCACTTTTTAGAGAGCCATTGCCAAGACCTAATTCAGAATTTGCCATCTCAACTGTTGAGACGATGTTCAATAGACGTTTACAGAGATATCAACTGTTGAGACGATGGTCAATAGACGTTTAGATTAGCTGATACAAACGCAGAATGGTGTGAAGTATATATATCGAGTATTTTGAATATTAAAACTTACCATTCTTAAATATACTCTTCAACGTACAACTGGGTGACATGTCCTGTGGGATTCAAACCTTCCGTTCTCAATGCATATAAACATCCGTCTCGCTGACCTTCCATGTTTTTAAGAGACTACGCACACGTCTTTAAAAGTATAACCGTGAACGTTTCTACACTATTTTCCAAACGATATAAAACTAAAACATTTTATTTAAAAAATATAATAGACAAATAGATTAAAACAATCTAATAGATGATTTACCTTCACAGCTATTACATTTAATATTAAACAAATGGGGTTGTATGATAAGGATAATGTTTTTATATTAATTAGAAATTGTGTTTGATAGTCATTGGATAAGTCTTTGTTATTAGTACTTGTCGTTAGGCTAGAACTATTGCAATCTAGTTAGATGCATGATTTTCAAGTTTTCAAATTACACAAATTGTTTTTCTTCAATCTAATTGGCTCAAATAATTTGCTTCTTATTATGGGATTTTGCAGATCCACTTTCTACAAATAATTTTTTTCTTTATTATTGAAACTATAAAAATAATTATTATACTAATTGAATGTTAATTTTAAAAATGGATTCTCTAATATTCAATAAGATTACACATATTTATAGATAATATAGTGAAGATTAAATGAACTAACTTAAAAAATAATTTAAAACTAATTCAATTTACATAATCTATACATAATATTTTCTCTAACACTGATGCTCATTGAACCTAAACCTTATACTAAATCAAATTGAATTAAAACCCATAACTGAATTGTACAATGACCATAATTAAAAACTAAACTTAATTCAATTATAACTATTATTAAAATAGGATTAATTTTTTAATACCAAGCCCAACTCTACATTTATATGAAATCCTAACCATAACAATAAACCAAATTGAACTATAACCATAAATAAAATAAAACACTATGTAACTTCAACCCTAACCATAGTTGAACACTAATTCTAATTATTTAATAGTGTTATTTCTTTTGATTAATAACTTATATATATTAAATTATATATATAAAGAAAGCCAAATATATAGAGGCTTTGATTATTTATTAGTACAGTTAAATAAAATAAATTTATTAAATTAAAAAATGAAAGTCTACATATCTCTCTCTTGATATATATTTAAAATACTAATTGAATGTTAATTTTTAAAATGGATTCTCTAATATTCAATAAGATTACACATGTTTACACATATATTATAGTTCAGATTAAATGAACAAACTTAAAATTATCATTCAATTATAATTATATTTAGGGTTAGGATTATAATTCAATTAGGTTAGATTTATGTTCAATTAGTTTACTATTAGAGTTTAATTAAGAGTAGGGTTCAATTAAGATTAGGATTATGATTCAATTAGTGTTCAATTAAAGTTATAAATAAATTTTTGAGTTAGGGTTAAGTTATGATTATAGTTCAAACATAATTAAAGGACAACGCTGCCACATAGATCAAATCATGAAATCCAGTAGCCCTAACACAACTAACACAGCTGAATTGACAAAAGACAACCTATTACCAGCACTGCCACAGGAAGAAAGAGCCAGCCAGACACTTAAGATATGATCAAGAAAAGAAAAGTTGGCCACACCGAAAAAGGCTACAACTTTAACCTTAAGAAATAGTGACAAGGGTCAGCCAAACCTTAGGTATAAAGTTAAATTTGACTAAGCGTTAAGGATCAAATAGTCTTTGAGGCAAAACTTTTGATTTGTAGTTAGGGTTAAATTATGGTTACGATTCAAAAAGGTTGGGAATGCAATTCAATAAATAAATTTCCTACAATAAAATAATATTTTGAATGTTATTTTTTAATCTCCCTAACAATCCTAGAGGGTTAAACTTATTGAACAATAACTTTTAGCCTTGTATACATAGTGGAGATCTTTTGAAATCAAGAAGGCATATAAAATATTGATGTATCACTACACCTAAAAAATTACTATGTAAAATATTAGAACCTAAGAATGGATGCATGTCAAAAAACTTATAATTCAAGCAGACTCTACTTCTATCAAATAATTTTCTATCTATAACCCATAATTTAATCAGGCTTAAATATCCCTAATTTTTTTAGAAAACTCTATGTTTTGAAGCCACAAAGCTCATCTCCTAAAATTTTATAGGTTATCAAAGTTTCAAAAGTCCAAGGCTCTCCAGACCAACATTCCGCCATACCTTCTCCACTTTTCCCTTGTCTATTAGGTCACTATTCTTTATCTCACAACATACCTTTCACCCAATACCAAAAATTTGGTCTAATCATTGATAAATTTGTGTGATTATGGATTCTACCATTTTGTTAGACTTGTCATGGTTGTCATGTTAGTTGTTGAAGCTTCCAAGTTTATTGCTTCTTTAGAATATTTCCCATCATTAAATTGCCATACTTGTTCACCATTTGCATCACTCCTATTTCTACTCAATCTTTGACTTTCCATAATTTTGATTTGATAAATTTGGGATAGGCCCCAAACCATTATGTAATAATCAATAGGTAGAAGAGAACAATTGAGATGATCAAAACTAAAAATGACAAACACTTTTGGGAGAGCAAAAAGCTTTTGATTGGAACAACTAACCAATAAGAGACAATTATGTCACCTTGAATGAACTCGCAAGTTTTCTATAGGAACCTTAAAATTTGAAAGAGTAAAAAATAGAACATTAAACATAAGAAATTTCAAAAATTCTAATTTTATGGTGACTATAACTTTTATACATATCATATTATTCACATATTTTGCATAATTATATTTAAGCTATTATAGTTATATTAAATATTAATTATCTAACATTTAATAATTATCAAAATTATATTCGTAATCATAAAATAATATATTGAAGAAAACATATAATTCACAAAATTTCACTCAATAATATTGAAAAAAACAAAAACTTTCTAATAAAATATAAATATTATAAACATTAATATTAAATTAAAGAAAAAAAATTATTTATTTCACAAGTTGAACTTATTTTAAATATTAATACCATGCTAAATGCGTTGAAATTCACTTATATCATGTGAACTTTTCCCTCATTAAACAAACGTACATGAAATTTTATAGTACGTGAGGACACTTGGAAATTATAAACATGCGAGGATTAAGAAAATGTCAATTTATAATACTCCAGAAGGTCAATCCGCGTGTGGTGGGAAAATTATTTTCTATAACAGGTAAAATAGGCTTCAACTCCACAAACAAAAAAATAAACATGAGGGCAATTTGAATCTGTCAATTTATATACATTTGTAATTATAATTGGAATACTACAAGAGGTCAACTCCTATCGTTAACTCACGTGTGCAGGGCAAAATACCTTTTTATAACAGCTCACAGAACCTAAAATAAGAGTAAAAAATATGTAGCTTGTTCATTCATCCTGTTAGTTTCTTTAAACAGATTTTCAATTATTTGTTAAAATATTCATTAATATATATAATCAACCAAAATTGTTAGCTCTTCAAAAGGCTCATTTCACATGTGCTCAATAATGCTATCAATCATAATTATGAATGATTTATTTGATTTTCATATTGAACATAGAAACTTAAATCAAATTAAATATATAAAGTTTTCATTCTATTTGTATGAATTATTTGAGGTAAAGTGTACTTGATTTAATGACAAAGTTCATGTTGTAGGCATCTATATGATGCTGAATTCAAATCTTTAAAAAAGAAAAAATTACTTACAATTAAAAGGTGTCTGCATTTTTAATCTTATAGTTATGCAAGGAGTTAAATCCTTTATTAATTCTATTAAGATGTGTGACAGGGAACATAATATTGCTATAATAATGAAGAAAATGTTTGATTCCTTGAAAAGTATTCACTATTCAAAATAAGATCTATTTTTTAAAGGAGAAACTTATCAGTCTAAATAAAAAAAAAGTTAGACCTATATTATATTAAACAAAATTTTCAGCTCACACAATACATGAGAACCTAATCCCAAAATAAAAACAAAGTGCTTATAATTTAAGAAGCATTAACAATGTAATAACCCAGTCTACTCAACCCAAGAAACATTCGACTATATATATATACACTCTTAATTATGTTTGATTCAATCGCATACTCAGGGACATCTATCCAAATGAGATAGGCATCCATCCAACTGGGATGGACATCTAACCATATGGGTTAGGCATCTAACCATACAAGCTAGGTATCTATCCATATGGGACTAGGCATCTAACCATACAGAACATGAGGTTTCATCTATCAAATCTGGGATAGGCATCTATTCATAAGAATACGACATGCTCTGGCCAGAGACTTTAGGCTCATCGAGACCATCCGGGTCCTGAGCCACTCTCTAAAGACTACACTCCCCTACTAGGAGTGCACCAAGGTCGCCATCCTTAGGAGTATAAAAATAATTACGTAAACAAGCTTGAGTTTTGCCTCGGAATTAACACTAAAGCCTCCTGAAGTCAAGCAAATCATACGAGATTCCTTCTGAGTATGCATTGAATTAATTTTAAAATTTCAATTATTATTTGCACCATTTGATTAAAAGTCCAAGGAGCTTCAAGAACCAACTGTTAGGACCCGGAGGCAACTGAGAGGTGGGAGGGGTGAATTAGTTGTCTATTAATTTCAACCCAAATATACTTAATCAAACTTGATACATAATACTAGTAAACCAAACTTAATGTTGGTAGACAGATTAGTAGTTAATATTAATACTGGTGAAACTTAATGCATGAAACAAAAAGAGAAACAACATCCACAACACATAACACATAGATTTGTATGTGGAAAACCTGTAAGGGGAAAAACCATGGTGGGAAAACATACCCACAATCAGATGATACTACTACAGATAGTATGTGTATACAAATGGGTTTTGCACATGCAGAAAGGCTAACCGCGTAGAGCTCACTGTTGAATCACAAGATGAGAGTCACATTGACTACAATTGGATGATTATATCCAATGATAATGTACTACTCAAAGTACCATCTCCAATGCTAGATTTAGTACCAGTTAAGCTCTGATAATCATCTTCAAACCTTCCTTGAACCTTCTCTATGGTCTACTCATATGATCTTCAATATTCGCACATACGATGTCACATAACCATATACCTAGTACATGTTCCTCTGTGTGTATAGCTCTGCTTATTTTCGCATATACCTTATTACAATCCTTTTCGCATTGACATATTAATCTCACAAATGAGATCTTACATTTATACCATAACCTAAGACCAAATGTGTAGGTCGGCTCACTAAGAATATTACAATTAAATCATTTACAAATAAGTCAAGATGCGATGCATCATGTCGGCTCAATGTAATTACAACAATATACAATTGATTAAATCATCTCCATAATGTATCGTGTTGATCTAGAATAGATAATACATGTCAGTCCATAACTTAGACCAATAACCAAAATACCAAAACGAAGTGTCCAAACCATGTCTTCGACATAGCCAAGTGATCTCCAAATGTCAACAAGTCATCCTCAGTGTCGGTGAACAATATAACCTACTGGAGAAACAATATACCAGTGACTTTGCATAAGTCACTAAACTTACCAGTGAACATAATGTATCGGTTCATCATAATCAAAGATCTCCAGAAGGATATGTGTTGAAAAGTGTTGACATCAATGACAAAATCAATGTAACATATCCATAATACCAACAATCTCCCCCTTTGGCATTGATGGAAACACAAGATGGAAAAACAATCTAAGTGCCAAAGCAGAAATGCCAAAAACCAAAAACTAGCAATCTCCCGAATAGATCAATACCAAAAATCAAAATACAAATGCAGAGAGTAAAAATCTCTCGCCCAATGAACAATCTCTCCCCAAAGGATAACATTTTTTCATATATATCTCTCCCCCTTTGGCATCAACTGCCAAAGGAATACAAATACGAGATACAACCAGTTCATAGAACCACTTACAATAACCAACTGTTATAACCAGCTTCTCCCCCTGAGAAGTAGCTTTCCTCCATCAAAGTAAGAAAATGTTTCTCTATAGATTCTGTCAGTTTGATGCAAAGCATCAACGGTCTAAGTCTCTACTGGTGAGGGTATAACCCCAAGCTTCTCTCTGAGATATTCAAAAGTTTCCTTAGGCAAAGGCTTAGTAAAGATATCTGCAATCTGCTCTTTAGTATTCACATAAACCAATCTCACTTCTTTTGCTTCAACATTCTCTTTGAGAAAATTATATTTGATAGAAACATGTTTAGTTTTAGAGTGAAATATTGAATTCTTAGATATATCAATTGTTGCTAAATTGTGACAATAATGATGAATACTAAGAGGGGGGTGGTGAATTAGTATGCCAAAAAATACTGTAAACAAACTTTTAAAAAGATTAGCAGATAACCGATACAACAGATTAACTAATAAACCGGTTAAGATAAATGCAAACCAAATAGCAAACAAAGCATTCACCCAAAAGAGTACAATCACCATAACACAATATATTTGACGTGGAAACCCGAATGGGAAATACCACGATGAGTAGAAACTCACAAGTAACTATCTGTAGAATAGAAACCAGACCGGTTAAGGTCATACAATGTTCTTCACCAGAACAGATCCTATTAGGAATCTAGATTGCTATTAAGAGATAAGTCTTGTTAAAGACTACCTTGTTAAAGGATTTCAGATCCACAATTGTGAACCACCTTGTTAGAGGATTTACAAAGGCTTTGCTAAGCCTACCTGGTTAAGGGCTCTAGACTTGTTGAAGATGTGAATAATCAACAAGTGAATGATCTAGCTAATAGCACAGTCTACTTAATTAGATCCTTGATATATCCTTATTAATGCATTTGAGCATTACTTCAGTCTTCAATATCTCCACACTCTATCTCTTCACATAGACCTAATCTTCTATTCAATGATCACACATAACCTTTTCTCTTCTATGTCTCATACATGCAAACCCTAGACATGATGTCCTTATAAAGGAAACTTATTTCATGTTGGTCCAATAGGATTAGACTACAAGTTCCTAGGTTCAGTGTATCTAGACACATTTGGTAACACGGTACAAAAACACCGCCAAAGTATCAGTGGATGATAACTCATCACACATTATAGTAATACCGGTTGGTAACACATCACAGAGTAATACCGGTTAATACAATATACCGATTACTGGTTGTCAAAAATGAAGACTAGTAGATCTTAGTGTTTCGTTTAAAATTTAACTATCGCTTGGTTCTTTCGTAACACTTGGGCTCCTCGAACCACTTGGGATCTTTGTACCGCTTGAGGTCTTCATAGCGCTTGTGATCTTCATACAATTTGTGACCGGTAAGCCATTTTCTACAAAACACCGATAGTCTAAAGACTATACATTCAATAATACACAATCCCGGTTGGAGCAATTACCAGTTGAGCATAACTCATACATCAAGAAAGTGTGTATCCATCAATGACAATCAAAACATCATCAAAATGCCAACTATCTCCCCCTTTGGCATTCATGGCAACACTTAGGAAAATTTTGACACCTAAGTTTTTTACAACAAAAATGTCATAATCAAAATTACTCCCCCTAAGCATATGCACTACCCCTTTTGCAAAGATTACAATGTACACTACTCCCCAAAGTAGTAACATAAAAGTACATGAAATGGTAACACTCACCAAAATTTTAATGTACACTACTCCCCCTTTGCCAACAATGACAAAGTAATGCAAAGTAACCCCTTTTTGCTTATATAAAAATAGAGTATATGTTCATGACAATAAGAAATGAAATTTCTCAAAAATAGATTTAAAGTCCTACACAAAAGTTTTCATGACCAATGTCCATGACTTGAGTAAGGAGGTAGAAAACTCACCTCCAGTCTTCATCTGGAATGCCAGTTCTTCCATTGCATCAATGATACTCATCTCTTGAGTTACCATGATAGCTTCCAAGTTGAGGAAACATTTATGAAGAATCTACAGTCTTGGCAATAGGAGTAGTTGAAGGTCCTGCAAATCTTGAGTCTGGTTCCCGATCTTTAAGTCCATCTTGCTAATCTGATGCTGATAACGATGAACGGTTTGTCCATAGGTAGTGAATGAATCATATGGCATCTTGAAATTGCTGATATATGTCTATAACTCTGATTGGAGATGAGCTTTTTGTTTAAGAACATGATCATAAAATAGATGGGGTTGACAGATTTTACTCAACAGTAATTTACCTTCACCCATAGCAACACTGATATCATTTTGTTGTTTCAGTAGTTGTGTCCACAGTTCATTTATTTGCTTGACTAAGGCAGTATTGAGTGCCTTTTCATGGTTGTTCTTTGCAGTTGCTTCAACAATATCTTCCAAGCATTGTACCTGGTCCTCCACTATGGTACATAGGAGTTTGAGCTTGGATAGAGAGGAATCAGTCCTGGGGAGGCTAGTACAAGGAATTGGACTGGTAAGGGTGTCAACTGCAGTTTATATGACATCCTGTTTTTTTTTCCTTCGCAATTCTTCCAGTCTCTCCTATGCAAGTTTGATGCTTCATAGTAGCTCAGACTCATCGTCTGATTGAGTTAGACTTGCAAGAGTTAGATCAATAGGACTGGTGGTATCAACCTATTTGGTTTGATCACCGGTTGCCTTAGGAGTTTTCCCTCCTTTTGTTTTCATCTTCGCTTGTTTGTTATTCTCTTCTTCCTTCTCCTCTTCTACTCTTTTCTTATCCTCTTCTTTCTTATTTTTCTCCTCTTCTTGTTTTTTCTTCTCTTCCTCCTTCTTCCTTTCTTCTTCCTTCTTCTTGTCTTCTTCTTTCTTCTTCTCTTCTTCTTTTCTCTTATCTTCTTCTCTCTTCTTCTCTTCCTCTTTCTTCTTTTCTTCCCCTTTCTTCTTCTCTACCTCTTTCTTTTTCTCTTCCTCTTTTCTCTTGTCTTCCTCTTTCTTTTTCTCTAACTCTTTCCTCTTGATTTCTTCTTGCCTTGCTTTTTCCTCTTTCTCTTTCTCCACTTTCTCTTTGTCCTGTTTCTCATTCTCAGCTTGTTCTTTGTCAGGAGTCACATCCTCAATATCTAATGCATCAACATTAATAGGATCAATTTGTTCTGTCACTCTTTCTCCTTCACTATCAAATACTTCATCTAGTTTGCCTGATGATAGGTCAGGTTCTTGTTCAGTCTTCTTAGTGGCTTCAGCTACCTAGTGTATTTCAACAATAGCTTTAACATGTATATGTGTGTCCTTTTCCACTTCAGAAGATTTACCTTCTAGTAGTCTGAATCTTGTCCTTCTCATGAAGAAGATTCCTTTGTTCTTATCCATTATTTCAAATAATTCAGAATTTGAAGCATCAGGAAAATATTGTGCAAAATTTTTCTCTTTGATCTCATGTTCTCTTTCAATGGAAATGCACCATTTATTATCTAAAAAGTTATACAAAGAATCTGGTGTAACCGATCTAATCTTAGATGGCGACCAATCATTAATACATATGTATTTAATGATTTCCTATTCTACCTATTCTTTCTCATTATCATTAAAATCATTAAAATGTGCTTTTAAATCATCAAGCAAATTCCTCCTAATGTTCTTAATTGTCCTCCGACAATGTGTCATTGGCTTATAAGAAGAAATGTTGATATTTACCAGTGCAGAAGTTACTAGTACATTACTGGTAGACTTTGGCTTTTTGCTTGATTGTTTTGACTTCTTTATTACAGCCTTTGGTTCTGTGTCGTCTGACTCTGGTGAGTGATTCCTGGATTTTCGCTTCCTCTCAAATACCTTTGCTAAAATAATCTCAGGTTTCTTCTTAGCTGGTGACCACTTCGTCACATTCGGACTGGCAAAGGTAACCGATGTAGATACCGATGGCATTGCTTTGCCCTTTTTCTATTTTGGTTCTTCAATCGGTGTGACCCTTTCCACGTAGGTACCAGTTCTCTTTTTCTTTGCATCAAGTGGTGAGGCAAGTAGGGTATAGGCATACCCGATCAACTTGTCATTCACCACTTCATACCCCATAGGGCCAACTACTTACTTTCTTGGCTCCACCACTTCTATTATGCAGTCATCTATCCTTATTGTGAAGCAGATGTCATCTTCATACTTCTTCACAATATCATCAGATATCCTCATTCTCTGGCTCATCTTTCATTTGAATTCATCAAAATATTTATTCAGAACCTCAGGATATGTAGTTCCCACTACTTGTAGACTTTCCTTAATTTGTCTGGAAACTGATAGGTCAACAAACCATTGAACATCACCTACTCTAGGGAAATAACCTTGAAAGTAGAAGAATAAACCAACTAGAAGTTGGCCAAACTTGAACCTTAGAGAATTATTGTGTTTGATGGACTTCAGATTCAATAGCAATTGCTTCTGTAGACAGGTACATAGGTCAAATGTAGTGTCTTCCTTGATCATCCTATAAGAAGCATTCACTGCAGCAGCAGGGACAAAATTCATTCTACTGGAATAAAATATTTGGTAACCAATCACCATGCAAGCATATTTTAGCAAATCATCAAAGAAGTTGTTGACGGTCATCACCCGCTGGTCACTCACAGAGCTAGTGAGCTTTGTCATTTCAGTTTTGGTGACCTTCCATAGAGCTGGTACCTCTCCAATATTGCAGAAACCAGTGGCGGAATAAATTGCTTCCGTTGTGATGTCATGGGTCCACTCGAGATACATCTTGTCACCATACACTCTAATAAGGATGATGCGAATATGTTCTATAATGAACTCTTCTATAAAATATACAACATTGTGCAGTTTCATCTTCTCAAGGACACTATACTCAGGTTTGATCTTCTTGGCATCCCCACAGAACAAACTTAGCTAGGAATGAATCACTAGGGATCCTAGGTCTTCAAATTTATAGTCTATATAACCTAAAATATCTCCCTCAACAATAACTCCAATGGGTATTTGAGATAGGGCATTGTATTTCATTTTCTTTTGAAGAAATTTGGCTGAATCTACAGGTGCACTAGAACTAGAGTGCGATGCAAAAGCCATGATCAAATGATAAGTAAGAATTTCAGAAAATACCTTCACAAACTAGAATTTAGGTTTTCCAATGTCACGCACAAAACACCACTTCGGTTGCAAGTTCATCGCTTAGAGTTCTTCACTAATTCCTTGAAGATGGTTGCAAGATTTCACATAAGATCTCATCAACTGCTAGACAAATTGCTCTGGTTGCTCTACTCTTAAAAAATTCTTCTTTCAAAAATAGATAAGTGAAAATGACAACAAAAACCCTTTTAAACAAACTCTCACCAACCATAATAAATGCATCATCGCTAGGGCACAAACCCTAATTTTGCCTTTTACCACTTTAGATCTTCTATCGTCTGAGAGGTAACATATACTAGTAAGGCTCTTTACCGATATAAATCGGGGGTTCAAAATATTTCACTGATATGGTCCCCCTAAGATTTTCTGAAGCTCTGAAGCTCAATTTGCTAGTTCAAAGATTTCCACACTAGGTGCAGAAGCAGGTTCATCCTGTGACTCTTTCTAATTTCTTTTTCCACATTTTGTTCATTTCCACTTGAACGGTTTCAACATCAATCTTCCCTTCTGGAGTGATCGGTATATTATTCGATAGGTTCTTTCTCATTCTGCAAGTTCTGGCAGTTTGTCCCAGTTTGTTGCAATGATAGCATACCATTCCAGGTGTTCTCCATGGTCCGTTATTCATACTTCCATTCTTTCTTCTGAATGTTGCAGCAGTGTGATTGCTACCATGAGAGATCAAACAGGTTGCTTTCCAACTAGTTGTCACTTGATAACCAACTGACCAATGGTCATAGGTATTATACCTATTGGTATTCCGGTTCACAGGAAATTCTGGAATAACTCCCTAAGTCCTTGGAGGATATCTCCCAGTGTTGTGCAAAACTGACCTGCATTCAAATGTTTTATGCCCAAACTTGTTGCATGCATAACAGTTTCCATTAAATCTATTGGATCCAAGCATATTGTTTTGACAATAAGGAAAATTGTTGTAAGCCTTGCTTCTACACAAATTGGTAGTATGTCCTTCTTTGAGATAATTAAAGCAAACAGGTTTAAGTTTTTGCTTACCTTTATCCTTGGATGTCGATTGCTTCTTTGATGTTTCAACTTTTGTTCTAGAGGTCTCACCTTCCTCATATCTAGGGAAACCAAGTCCAGTGGTATTCTTTACTGGCTTTGTCGATTCTAGCTTTTGCTCTAGCTTAGCAATACTCTGATTGAATTTGGCAAGTATCTCCTTTGACTCAGTAAGTTCCTTGGAAATAGCAGCATTAGATACTATCAAGGTTGCATTCTTAGAAATAGCCATTTTTAGTTCACCTTGCATTTCTTCTTTTTCAACTTTACTCTCTTGAAGATGAACAGTAAGGTTACTAATTTCTTGCTTCATCTTGGAGATGTCATGATCTTTATCTTTTACCATATCTTCAGCTTTCATTCTATTCTCAAGCTCTTAACACATTCTAATAGTCAGTCCTTCCAACTCTTTTCTTAGATTGGCTTTAGATTCATTCATTTTTTCAACTTCTTCAACTAGGGCATACATGTCAGCTTCATCAGAAGAGCTATTTGTAGTAAGTTCCTTTAGTTTTTTAGCATGCTCTCTTCTTTTGGCCAGAGAGTCTTTATACTTTACTTTGAGTTCATCATAGGCTCTCTCAGTCTGAGTGAGACGATGAGTAAGTTCCCTCACACTATATTCCCCCATATCTCCTTCCAAGTGGTTAGACTTATAGAAAGGTTGGCTCTAATACCAATTGATGAATACTAAGAGGGGGAGGTGAATTAGTATGCCAAAAAATACTTTAAACAAACTTTTAAACAGTTTAGCAGATAACCGGTACAACAGATTCACTAATAAACTGGTTAAGATAAATGCAAACCAAATAGAAAATAAAGGATTCACCCACAAGAGTACAATCACCATGACACAAGATATTTGATGTGGAAACCCAAATGGGAAAAATCACAGTGAGCAGAAACTCACAAGTGACTATCTGCAGAATAGACCAGACCGGTTAAAGTCAGATCGGTTAAGGTCATACAATGTTCTTCACCAGAATAGATCCTGTTAGGAATCTAGATCTCTATTAGGAGATAAGTCCTATTTAAGACTACCTTGTTAAAGGATTTCAGATCCAAAGTTGTGAACCACCTTGTTAGAGGATTTACAAAGGCTTTGTCGAGCCTACCCGGTTAAGGGCTCTAGACTTGTCAAAGATGTGAGTAATCAACAAGTGAATGATCTAGCTAATATCATAGTCTTCTTAATTAGATCCTTGACAGATCCTTGTTAATGCATTACAGCATTACTTTAGTCTTCAATATCTCCACACTCTATCTCTTTACATAGACCCAATCTTCTCTTCAATGATCACACATAACCTTTTCTCTTCTATGTCTCACACATGCAAACCCTAGACATGATATCCTTATAAGGGAAACTGATTTCATGTCGGTCCAATAGGATTAGACTACAAGTTCCTAGGTTCATTATATCTACACACATTTGGTAACACGACACAAAAAACACTGCCAAAGTGTCGATGGATGATAACTCATCACACATTATAGTAATACTGGTTGGTAACTCATCATAGAGTAATACCGGTTAATACAATATACAGATTACTGGTTGTCAAAAATGAAAACTGGTAGATCATAGTGTTCTGATCAAAAGCTAACTACCACTTGGTTCCTTTGTACCGCTTGAGCTCCTCGAACCGCTTGGGATCCTCGTACCACTTGGGGTCTACATACTGCTTGCAGTCTTCATACAATCTGTGATGGATAAACCATTTTCTGCAAAACACTGATAGTCTAAAGATTATACATTCAATAATACACAATACCGGTTGGAGCAATTACCAGTTGAGCATAACTCATACATCAAGAAAGTGTGTGTCCATCAATGACAATCAAAACATCATCAAAATTTCAACAAATAAATGATTATAGGTTCTTTGCATTTTATCTTTATGTCCTTCAACATTTGCTTATTCAATAATACCCGAGTACAATTAGTTCCCGCTGCCACATATTCTGATTCTGCTGTTGATAATGATGTACAACTTTGTTTCTTTCTCAACCATGAAATCAATCTACTACCAAGAAATAATTCCCCGCCGGTGGTGCTCTTTCTGTCATCTAGATCTCTTGCCCAATTTGCATCAGTGTATGCACATAAATCAAAATTTTTATCTTTAGGATACCATAAACCAAGATTTGTTATGCCTTGTAAATACTGGAAAATCCTTTTCACTATTGATTCATGATTTTCTCTATGATTACTATGAAATATTGAAACAATACATACTGCATTCATTATATCATATCTTATTTGTGTCAAATATAGTAAACCTCCAATCATAGATTTGTATCTTATCAGATTAATAGGAGTTGAATCATCCTGAAATGATAGTTTATCAGTTGTAGTCATAGGAGTACTTACCAGTTTAGAGTTTTCCATACCAAATTTTTTTATTAGTTCCTTCAGGTACTTTGTTTGACATATGAATATACCTTTATCAGTCTGTGAAATCTACAATCCTAAAAATAATTTTATCTCCCCAATCATAGACATTTCAAATTCTTCCTGCATCTTATTAGAAAAGTCTTTACACAATCCATCTTCTCCTCCAAAAATGATGTCATCAACAAAAACTTCAATAACGAAGATGTCTTCATTAGTCACTTTGAAATATAAGTTGTTGTCAACATTACCTTTATTGTAACCAAGCTTCAAAAGACATTTGTCCAATCTAGCATAGCAAGCTCTAGGAGCTTGCTTCAATCCATATAAAACTTTCCTTAATCTGCAAACCACATCTTTATTATTTGTTAATGAAAATCCATCAGGTTGTTCAATGTAAACTTCCTCTTCAAGATCACTCATCAGAAATGCACATTTAACATCCATTTGATATACTTTATAGTTTTTGTGTGCTGCAAATGCAAGAAATAATCCGACTGCCTCAATTCTAGCTACCAATGCAAAAGTTTCATTGTAATCAATTCCCTCTTTCTGTGAATATCCTTTACATGCTAATCTTTCTTTTTTTCTGATTACCTTACCATCTTCATTAAGTTTAATTCTGAATACCCATTTAGTTCCAATTACATTTTTATCTTTAGGTCGGGGAACCAATGTCCATGTATTGTTCTTTTCAATTTGTTTTAATTCATATTCCATAGCTTTAATCCAATGTTTATCTTCACATGCCAGAATAACAGATGCTGGTTCAATTTGAGAAATTAAACATACCTCTTCATTTTCTAGTTTCCTCTTGTCATAACTCCTTGATACTTATTCCCAGTTATTTGACTTTCAGAGTGATTCAATCTTACATACCTGGATGTGTTCACTTGCTGTTGTTCTTTAGTCACTATGGAATTCTCTGATGATGCCGGTGTGACTAGATCTATATTCTATGCTGGTGCATTCTATATAGGTTCATTTATTATCATCTCAACTACCGGTTCAAAAACCATAGACCTTGAATTTCCTCTAAAGTGTTCATCTATCTTCACATTTGCACTCTCAATGATTTTCTACAATCTTTTATTAAAACATCTATATGCTTTTCTCTTAGATGAATAACCAAGAAATATTCCTTCATCACTTCTAGGATCAAATTTACCAATATACTCATCTCTCCTAATGTAGCATTTGCTTCCAAATATTCTGAAGTACTTAAGAGTAGGAATATTACCAAACCATAATTCATAGGGTGTCTTACTAGTTTCACCTTTGATATGAACTTTGTTAAAAGTATAAACCGATGTATTCGCTTCTTCTCTCCAATACACATGACGTAGATTTTCTTCTGATATCATGCTTCTAGCTGCATCCAAAATAGTTATGTTCTTCCTTTCCACAACTCCATTTTGCTGAGGTGTCTAGGGTGCTGATAGTTGTCTTCTAATTACATTCACTTCACAAAATGTATTGAACTCCTTAGATGTAAATTCACCTCCTTGATCTGATCTTAAACATTTGATTTTCTTACCGGTTTCATTCTCTACCATTGCCTTGAATAATTTGAATTTCCCAAAAGCTTTTGATTTCTCCCATTCTAGAATAATCATCAATAATCAACATGAAATATCTATCTCCCTATAGACTTCTTGTTCTTGCTGGACCACACAAGTCAGTATGAATTAAATAAAGAACATTATTGGATTTCTCAGAAATACTCTTAAAAGTTGTTCTAACTTGCTTTTCCATTTGACATTCCTTACATGCTGGATTGTGAGGTTTTAAAATTTTAGGTAAATCCCTTATTGCCTTAGATGAACTAATCTTTATAATGGAATCAAAATTCACATGACAGAGTCTTTTATGCCATAACCAACTTTCATCAATCTATGCAATCAAGCATGTCTTTTCATTGTTATTCAAATGAAAGATATTACCTCTAGTCTGATTACTAGTGTATATGGTGAAAATGGATAACAATAATAACGATATTGAAAGGCTAAATGAATTCAACCACAAAACCCTAGCCTAACAACAACAAAGATCTACCATAACATATGAAGATTACCTAAGACAATGCAAATCAAACGAAATCACAAAGATTATACCATCACATGTCCAATAGGGTTTGGATCTCCATTCTTCCTATCTCCATTGATCTTGCTTGATATATTTGCTCTCAGATTTTATGTGCACAAGAGCTCAACAAAGAACAGAATGTGGTTGCAAGTAGGATCGTAGTGTAGTCCAGTGTGTAAAAGATGATTCATTAGGATCATTAGGGTTTGATAATGAAGGAAGCATCTCCTTATATAGAAGACACTATATGAAATGGAGGGATAAGATTAAGAGGTGTAAAAGGAGGTCGGCTATGATTAGAGGGTAGGTAAAAGAAATAATAAAATAATGAAAGAGGTAGGTAGTGTATGAATTAAGAGATGAATGACATGTGTCATGGGTAGAAAAGGCTAATGACTTAATTAAATAAATAAAGATTTATTTAATTAATAGAAGAAGTGGGATAATTAAATAAATAAGATATTTATTTAATTTAGGAAAAGGATAATTTAAATAAATAAATGTATTTATTTAAATGAGAAATAAGGCTAGAAGAGGATAAATGAATTAATTAAATAAATAAATATTTATTTAATTAGACATGACAATTTTGGGTGTCTACATTTTGCCCCTCTTTGAGACAATGTGGCTTGTCGCGTTGTTTCAAAGAAGATAAGATGAACTGATACAGAGTTGCCCCAAGATGGGAATGATATGCCCCCTCGAGAGATTGGATGAAAATGTCTAAAAAGATTGCAAACAATCTCTCGATAAGAAAGAAAGGCTAGAAAAGAATGACCGGATAAAGTGACAGAGTCACGGGATAAAGAAGACTGACTCGGGAAACGAAGGCTAGGGGTAGTCTATAAGATAGACCACGGGGAAAATACATCCTCATTATCATCTACACATCCACGAGAGTAGATTGAAGAGAGAAAATAGAGTAGCAGCAGTCAGCAGTGATGGCTTTCATTCACAGATTCGACCGCATTCGCCAATTTCAGAGGCCAGCAAAGGCAAGAGAGCCGGTAAGTACCACGAAACCTCCTCGTACTTCGACGCATTTAATTTTGTCATTAATGCATGCTAGATAAAGAAATAAATGTGCTTAGACTAGAGTCCAAAAAGTGTCCAAAAACATCCAGGCACGTCTATGTTGGTACTAGGCACGTCTGTGCTCGCGAGGCGTGTTTGTGTTTGTGCCAGGCGCGTCTGTGTTTGAACCTTCGTCTATGTCAAATGCGGCCGCGTTTGTGATGGTCAGTCTCATCTGTGCAGAGCATAGGCACGTCTGTGTCGCCCAGGCACGTCTATGTAGAGCATAGGCACGTCTGTGTTTTTCAAGCGTGTCTGTGCAGTCTTCAAGCGCGTTTATGTCAGGTAAGCATATTTGTGTTTAAAAATTTAAATTTTTGTCGTCTAGGTCAAATCGACAGTTCTGTGATGAACATACGCTGTCGATTGGATAAGCTGCTGAGAGGATACACTCAAGCAGGTCCTCTAGGGAAAACTAGGATAGATCAAGGCACTTTGTGATGAACAGTGAGTACCAAGATAGAGTACTTTGTGATGAACAGGGAGTACTAGAATATGAGCAGCACTTTGTGATGAACAATGAGTGCAAATGTGAGTAACACTTTGTGATGAACAGTGAGTGTCACACACGTAGTACTTTGTGATGAACAGGGAGTACCACTAGGATAGAAGCAACACTTTGTAATGAACAGTGAGTGTCACTAGGGTAGATAGCCATATGCATTTAGATAAAAAGTAGCATTTTGTGATAAACAGGGAATGCCACTATGACTGACATGAGTGATTTTCTTGACTGCAGGAGTATTTGCCGATGCTGGAGTCACGGGAGAGATTCCCGTCTACTCAGAGGTTGTGACCTGAGTTGTCCTTTGAGGACCGAGCAGCTATTGAGGAGATGGGATTGAGACATGTTCTGTATGTGCCTGAGTTTCGAGTGAACATGGGACTATTGACTGTGCTAGCGGAGAGATGGCACTCTGAGATCTGTACTTTTCATTTGCCGATGGGTGAGATGATAGTCACCCTTGAGGATGTATATAGGATACTAAGGATACTGATTGATGGGGAGCTGATCCCATACGATCGAGATGGAGACAGGGAGGCCCTGAGATGAGTATTCCAAGACCCAGGACTGGAGATGAGGGCAGGACACATGGCGTGGGACACCATGACAGCCACAAGGCTAGTGCTACCAGCAGTGGTAGGAGGAGCGATCAGTAGGTTCCTGTGTCCAGATAGGGTGACACGGGGGTTGGCTATGGGTTGGGGAGGAGCACTAGAGACACTGGTGACACAACACACTAGATATGCTTAGGGACCATGCGTGCTGGCACACCTCTACTATGAGATGCATCAGTTCGTATACCATGGATCAGTGGGATTGGGCTACGAGGTGACATTGCTATAGGTATGGGCTTACGAGCATCTACCAGTGATGAGGCCAATACACTTCAGAGGCAGGGGACATGGACGCAGCTTTGTGCACTTATATGATATGATCACGTCACAGCCACGGATTGGCAAGTTGGAGCACTGGCGACGGGTGATAGACGATATTGATGTGGTCATATGGAGGCCATATCTGGGATGTGAGCAGTGGGAGGACGATGCAGTTGAGCTTCCTTACACCTTCCAGAGTAGGTATCTGATTGGGCGGATGCCCTATGTGCTGGAGAGGCAGCTAGTGGACAGGGTTGGCCGATAGTTTGGCAGGATTCAGAGGATGCCACGGGGCTCAGGCATGTATGCATGTACTGTCAGAGATCAGGCACAGTTTGGGCCCTTGCTGTCATATGATCAGGCAGTTACACGGCTGGTAGAGATGATGGCCCTACCCTGGGACATGTGGCCAAAGATTGAGGATGCCAGCATGGATGCTGAATACACAGCATACTGGGCAGAGCATCCCTTCCCATGGTTGACGGATCTGGGAGAGCCCTTGGATGGAGATGGGGGTGGAGAGGATGATGATGGTGTAGGTGATGGGGGTAGAGGCTGACGGAGGAGGAGGGGAGCAGTTGGAGAGAGGAGGGTTGCACCTCGGAGGGAGGGTGGTGAGGAGAGATAGGCTCGGGTGGTGAGGGGTCGTGGTGGATTGCCGCTACAAGAGCTAGCAGCACAGGGTCCCAGAAAAGTACAGGTACAGGGACAGGGACAGATACAGGGACACGTACCAGTACAGGTATAGGTATAACGGCAGGCACCCGTACAGGGGGAGCCATAGGCAGAGGTAGAGGGGGCTGACCCAGAGGAGGATGAGCTGATAGAGCTGAGGGAGATCTTCCAGGGCTAGGCAGATGAGATCTAGGAGTTGGAGAGGGAGAGGGATTGGCTCAGGAGGGGGCTCAAAGATACTGAGCGGGAGTGTGATCAGGCTATTCAGTGTTATATAGAGGCTGAGATAGCGCTGAGGGCGGGGAGATAGGCAGTGGAGGACACAGGGGCAGGATATGCTTATGTCCTGTGAGCAGGGGAGGAGATTGCCTACTGGAAAGATCTCTATTATGGTGCAGTGCCAGCAGATCAGTGGGCGAGGAGCTTCCGTAGATCATCGCATACAATGACAGCTATGGGAGGGAGCCAGAGGAGACAAGCATCGAGTGGTGGGGTTATGGGTCCTCCACCACCACCAGATAGAGGGGACAGGCGGGATGATCGTGGGGAGGGTCCTTCAGGGGCTCAGATTCCATCGAGGCCAGGTGGCTCTGAGGGAGGGAGTTCATCATAGCCGTAGAGGGATCCCTATGTATCAATTTTGTACCATTTTTGTATGATGATCTAGACACTTGCGGGTGCTTTTGTAGCCATATGATTTTGACATCATTGTATCATGACACTTTTATGATTATATATATGAGATGATTCATCTTTGTGGTAGCTATATGCATGTGTACCTATGTGATGAGATGCTCTTATGTGATGTTTGTTTTATGCTATGGATGCAAATATTTATATGATGTAATGCAGTATTTTTTTTATTTTTTATTTATTTATTTATTTATTTGTTCTTTTATGTTTTAATATGTGTATGCATGATGCAAATGTGAATGTATGTAATGCAAATGAATATGATAATGCAGATGTAAATTGTGCTAACAAGTGTTGTGTGCAGGATGTGATGCGATTGTGATATCTATATGTATGTATGAAATGCTTATATGTAGTAATGCAGGTGCAACTACATGAAATGCGAATATTTTTGGTGTGTCATTATACTCAGTCATGTGATAGTAGGCTACACAGACTCGAGAAGGACGATGGAAGTCAATCAAGAAAGGGGGATGAAAGATAGAAGATATGAAAGTAAAAGAGCTTCTTGTGCGTTATCATCATTGAGCTTTATTATGGCAAGTAGGCTATGACAATCGAGGCATATGTTCGACCCAGAAAGTCATTGTACCCCTTTGCATGGAGATAAGACAGTCGCAAACAAGGAATGCCCTAGTTCACACTAGACTCACAGTGTCCTCATGTCCTTGGACAAGTCATAGCATTACTAAGAGACAATCCACAGACAGCAAATACAAATAGGTGACGATACCCCATCCTCACCTTTCTAGTCAAAGACATCCTGGAGATAGAATCTCTAGTCAGAGACATCCCGAAAAAGCTAAAAGACATGTGTCACCAAAAAAGATGAAATCAAAAGAAAACCAAGACTCGACACCAACATCCACTATAGTCCTCAAGTTTAGTGTCTCTTGTCACTTGTATAAGTCTTATTTGATTGTGGTCACAATGTTTACTTTCACAGAAACGATAAATAGCACTGAACCATAATGTTGTCTGAGTCTATTGAAAGATTTGATTTGATGAAGCCCATTGTTGTTGCTGTGTCTCATCTGAAACTGACTGAATCCATGAAACTGATACTTTATTGTGGAGAAGATGAAACTTTATTGTGGATTGGCGATGCAGATGCTGCTTTATTGCGGATTGTGCATGGATAGACTGAAGGAAGCTGGAAGAAATTGTACTCCTCGAAACATGTCATGTTCTCTGTTCCACACCCATTACTAGACGTAGAATTTTGCCTTAGCTATAGATAGGATCTGATTTATTATGGATGGAAAGGGATGAAAAGGGAGGTTTATTATGAATGGCTAACCAATCTTGGGTAGATCAATAACAAGCCATGATGGGAATGGGTAAGTTTATTATGGATGAATAGGTTGTGAGTGTGTGCAAAGTGAAGTGATGAAAGAGAATCCTGAAGGAGGGAGGAGAAATGTCTCTACACATGGCGCTGGTGACCCAGTTTTCACCATGGTACTTGCCTAGGGTGCCACCGAAGTTGTTTTCACCGTTGGACGAAATTATTTCTCTTTACTTTTTTTTTTTTTTTTCAATGGTTTTTTTTTTTGTGTCACAAGGTACCTGTTTGCCAGGTTTTCACCAAGTAACGATTTTTTATTTTTATGATATTTTTTGTATTTTTAAATTAGGATATTCCGAAGAGCTATGTGTAGAACCTGCGAAGGTGCATGCTATTGATAGGATATTCCAAAGGTTCACCTTCTGTAGTTGAGAGCTGATATGCACCAGATCCATATGCTGCTGTAATAATGTAGGGACCAAGCCAGTTTGGTTCGAACTTGCCCTTCTTCTCTCTGTCTTATTGATTTTTAGGATTTTCTCTGACAACTAAGTCTCCTACCTCAAAAGTGCGAGGCTTGACCTTGTGATTGTAGCTGCAACTCATTCATTGTTGGTAAGCCTTGAGATGACTAAAAGCAGTTTGTCTTCGTTCATCCAATAGTTCCATCTCTTGTAAGCGAGAGACCCTATAGTCTTCATCACTGATGATGTTTTGCAAAGAAACCCATAAAGAGGGTAGTTCGACCTCAATAGGCAAGATGGCTTCAGTACCGTAGACAAGTGAATAGGGTGTAGCTCCTGTAGGTGTGCGGACACTTGTGCGGTAGGCCCAAAGTGCAGGATTAAGTTGGATATGCCAATTACGACTAGAATCGTCGACTGTCTTCTTAAGGATTTTAAGGAGATATGGAAGCGGTCACAGAGTTCATGAACATCCTAATTTTTGAAGGGACGCCCATTATCAGTGATAATGGAAATAGGAATACCATATCGGCAAATGATATAGTTAAGGATGAATGTAGCAATCTGTTTTCCAGTAACTTGTCTGAGAGGCACGACTTCAATCCATTTTGTAAAATACTCTGTGGCAGTGATAATGAATTTATGACCATTGGAAGGAGGGTGAATCTTGCCTATGAGATCGAGTCCCCACTGACAAAAGGGCCAAGGAGATGCAAGTGGTTGAAGTTCTTGTGCTGGTACATGTATGAGGTCTCCATGAATTTGACATTGCTTACATTTCTTGACAAACTGATATGAGTCTTTCTCCATATTGGGCCAATAATATCCAGTCCTGATGAGTTTCTTGGCCAAGGTAGGACCACTAGCATGTGGACCACATATCCCTTCATGCACTTCCTGTAATGCAATCTGAGCTTCATCGCTTTCTAAACATCTAAGAAGAGTGCCATCTAGACCTTGCTGGTATAGGATATCAGCTAAAATGACATATCGAGAGGATTGGCAAATGAAAGTGCAACATTGGTTATTTGATAAAGCAGGAGGTAAAGTATTGTCACGTAGGTGTGTGAAAATGGAACCATATAACTGGGATTCAGGACCAACAACGCATATCGTCTTAGTAGGCATGATCTCATATGAAGGGACCAAAAGGTTATCCACCAAGAACTCATAGCGGGTCTCGTTTGGAGGTAAATCAATCAGGGAAGCAATTGTAGCCATGGCATCTGCGGCGCGATTCTGTTCTCTTGGTATCTGCTCAAAGTCTATCTTTGTAAAGTGTTGTTTCAGGTCATCCACCATTTGTTTATAAGGCATTAATTTCTCATCTTTTGTTTGGTAATCATCAGTTCCTTGACGGATGACAAGTTGGGAGTCCCCAAAAACATGAAGTTCCTGGATCTTCCATTGAACTGCAATTCGTAATCCTGTTGTTAATGCCTCATATTCAGCTATATTGTTAGTGCAAGGAAATGATAAGCGGTATGATTTTGGTATAGAATCCCCTTGAGGTGTTATAAAGAGGATGCTAGCTCCTGCCCCATGCTGTGTGTATGAGCCGTCGAAGTACAGTTGCCATGGCTTGGCATGTGACATTGTCAAAATGGATTCGTCTGGAAATTCTGAACTTAGAGGAACATCATCTATCATGGGAGCATCTACTAATTGATCTGCGATGGCTTGTCCTTTTATTGCTTTTCTATCTACATACTCAATGTCAAATTCACTCAGGATCATTACCCATTTGTCGAGTCGCCCAGTAAGTGTTGCCTTATTGAGAAGGTATTTCAATGGGTCTATCCTTGCAACTAACTTAGTCTTATGAGTAAGCATGTAATGTCGTAATTTCTGTGAAGCAAAGACCACAATGAGACATGCACGCTCAATTGGTGTGTAGTTTAGCTCATATCCCACCAATGTGCGACTGACATAATATACTACTTTTTCCTTGCCCTCAACAATTTGTTGTGCTAAGAGAGCCCTCAATGCTGTTGGAGTAGCTGAAATGTATAATAACAGTGGTTGATGTGGAACTGGTGGCATCAAAACTGGCAGATTTAGAAGATAATCTTTGAGCTTCTGGAAAGCCTATTGACAGTTATCATCCCATTTGAATTTGATGTTTTTATGTAGCAGGTGCTGAAAAGGATTACACTTATCTGCTAGTTGTGCTATGAATCTTCGGATGGACTGGAGTCTGCCTTGTAAGGATCGAAGTTGACTAATATTTCTTGGTGGTTGCATTTCCAAGATGGCCTTGACTTTTGCTGGATCAGGTTCAATTCCCCTTTTGCATACAATGAATCCTAGGAGCTTCCCGGAGGTTACCTTGTATTTTTCCAACCGATCAAAGATGACTAAAAGTATGTCCAAATGTGTATTTCTGTCTATTGATTTTCCCAAGAGTTTGTCAACATAATCTTCCACGGTTACGTGCATGAGATCATGAAAGATAGTATTCATGGCTCTTTGATATGTCGCACGTGCATTCTTTAGCCCGAAAGGCATGACATTCCAGTAGAAAGTTCCCCACGAACAAGTAAATGATGTTTTATGTTGATCCTCAAGTGCAATTCTTATTTGATTATAACCAAAGAATCCATCCATCAATGATAACATTTCATGACCTGCTGTGAGATCAGCAGTCAAGTCAATATTTGGTAATGGGAAGTAATCCTCTGGACAAGCTTTGTTGATGTCTCTGAAATCTGTGCAAATTCTGATGCGGCGATCTGGTTTACTGACAGGCACTAAGTTGGAGATCCATTCGGGATAATTGATTGGGCGTATGAATCTGACATCCAATAACTTATCAAGTTCTGCTTTGACTAGTAATGCCACTTGTGGATGCATTTTTTGTAAATTTTGTTTTACTGGTTTTGTCCCCGGTTTGACTGTCAAATGATGCATTACCAAATCCAGATCCAATCTAGGCATATCAGCATATGACCAGGCAAAGTTGATTTGTTGTTCTTTGAAGAAACTTATGAATTTTGACCTTTCGGACTCTGTCAGTGATTGAGCTAGGAATATGTTGTGTGGAACCTCTTCTGTACCAATGTTTGTTTTGATAGTCTCCTCTACCAACATGGATGACTTTTCCTCATATGATGCTGGGAGAATGTTGAGCCTTCCATCCTTGGGTGCCTCGGAGAGGTTTTCTCCCTTAGATACATCCTTTCTTTTTTTTTTTTTGGGGTCAGATAGCACCAAAGTGTGGTTTTCGCCATAAGACCCTTGATTTGTTCTTATTTTCACATTTTTGCGATTGGAAGGTCCAACATGCTCACCAAAATATGCCATGCTATTGAGTTCTATAGTGTATCCCGCTTTATGGTCTCCAGGGGGAAGATCATCCCGTATCCCTAGGTAGTCAATAAAAGCTTCATCGTTTTGGAATGTGTCAAACTGTGTATGTCCTTCATGATCCCAGTCAATGAGTTGGTGGTGAACAAGGGGAAGGTCGTTAATGTCTTCGAAGTTAGCGGAGCTAAGAGTAAAGATGTAGTTATATTTGGGTATGTCAAGGTAATTATCGAGGTCATCGATGGAACTCTCCCCATCAGTCTCGATCGTGAGCGAATCCAAATTATCATCACTAGTAGCACACTCTTGGATAGGTGTTCTCATCCTATGTGATTTCAACCTAGAACCTTGAGACAAGGACTGTGTAGACTCCTCATGGGTTGTTTCTTGACCAACTCTGAACTTGTTATAAAATTCCTCTTCTTTTGTGGGTTCATCTGGCTCTCTGAATATCTCGGTGAGCTCGTAGTCACTGGAAGACTTGTCTAAACCCCATTCACATTCATTAGAATCTGTGGAATAGCGATCCTCTTATTGCATTTTGGCAGCTTTGATTTGCAAGGCTTCTTCTATCCTTTGGGTGTGGACCTTAGGAGTTAAGAAACCAAGTCCTTTCGAGCATTCCTTCTTGAAAGTCAATTCAGGTTGTAAAGGTTCAATGATGCCTTCCTTTCGTAACCCCAGAGGGATTTTTCTATCATACCTAAATTTTTGTAGAATTTTGAAGCCTTTGCCATATTTCTCACATGGTAGATTGATGTGATCTTGTGTTTCCTCTTCATTGTCTCTGAAAAGCATTTGGTATAAATCTTCCTCTTCTAGTTCACCCCATCTTTGAAAGGTAGTAGGGTCCCATTTGAGCATCATGATGGAGATTTGCTTGTTAGGATGTGGTCTTCCATATTCTTTTGGGGAACTCATGACTTGTCGTAAGTACATGGTCTGATTTAATGTATATTCCCCCATGCCCTTGTCTTGAAACTTGCCTTTAAGCTCACCTTGTTTTGATGTCGAAGGTTTTAATGACTTAGGATCAATGTATGTCGAGGAAGGAACAACCTCACGATTACTGGGAATGATGGTCTCAGTCTTTGCTTTAAGGTTATTGCAGTATATGAATGGATTTGGATCACCGTTAACTATTACTTCCATGCCATTATGAGGAAACTTAATGCATTGGTGATATGTGGATGGGACTGCCCTCATTTCATGGATCCAAGGGAATCCTAGCAATATGTTATAAGTGAGATTTAAATCCAGGACATGACAAACCACATCCTTTGTAACTGGCCCAACTCTGAGAGGTAAAGTAACTGTGCCCTTGGATGAACGCTCCTCATCATCATATGCCTTGATGGTGATTTTGTTTGTAGAATTCATGACTTTATCAGAATATCCCAATTGTGTAATAGTGCTTAATGTGCAAATATTTAGACCTACTCCTCCGTCTATCAGGACTCTTTTTATTCGATGCTTGTGTATGAAGGCTTCAATGTGTAATGGTGCATTATGTGGCTGACTTACGAAGGCATCATCAGCTTCTGTGAAAGTAAGGGAGTGTGGAATGGAAAGGTATCCCACCATGGCTTGAAACTGGTCCACGTTCAGATCAGTAGGAATGGTAGTGTCTCTCAAGATTTTGACAAGAATGGCTTTATGTGTGGGAGACATGCATAATAGCTCAAGGATTGAGATAAGCGCTGGTGTCTTCCCTAGTTGTTCTACAAGGTCATACTCAGGTTTGGTTGATGAATAAGTGGTGTTTTTAGTTGGAGCACCTTACAAAGGGATTTTACCTCGATGAGTTGTGACATTACATTCAGAGGTAGGTTCAGAAGAAGATCCAACACCCTTTAGGACAATCCTAGGTCTCTGAGTAGAATTCTCAAACGCTTTGTCCTTGATGATAATGGTAAAGACATAATTGTCCATCGAGATGTGATTGATGGTTGAATCATAATTGTAAGATGCTCTGGTATAGTTGGTTTGATCCTCTGTGGCTTTAGCTTTTCCCTTGTCATGTTTTGGGAATGGTTCCTTAAACATCTCATGTTCTTGATTAGACGAATGTCCCTCAATCTCAATGTCACTCTATCAATGAGATCTTGTATGATGTTCTTCAGTCGATGACAATTTCCTGTCTTATGACCCTTGCTCTTATGAAATTCACAATACTCATCATCATTCCACCAATTTGGTTTAACCTTTGGTTCATATGGAGGAAAATCTAGAACTGTGACTACCTTGTTTGCCACAAGCTTCTTGAAAACTGACTCAAGTGGTTCTCCCAATGGAGTGTACTTCCTTTGTGATCTGGAAGTTGTTTGAGTATTCACTTGATTGTTTGTAGAACTTGATCCCGAAAAGATGAATTTGGGTCACATTGTGTTGGCATCAACAACACCATCATTGACTGTGTTCTTGTTTTTATTCCAAAATCTTGGCTTGTCTTTTCCTTTAAAGTCATCTTTGTTTTCCTTGAATATCTTGATGACTCCTTGTTCAATTAGGACCTTTTATGTCACTAAGCCTTTTTCAATAACATCCTTGAAGGTGGACAAACAAGCTTTTCTTAGATCATAGCCAATGTCTTTGTTAACATTCTGGGTGAACATTTCTACCATTTGTTTTTGTGGAATTTCACAAGAGCATCTGCTGGCTAGATTTCTCCATCTTTGTAAGAATGATGCAAAAGATTCTCCCTCTTTTTGCTTAGTGTTGCACAAAGTAGTGTCTGATATGTCTGTCTCTATGTTGTAGGAGAAATGTTGGATAAATGCCTCTGCTAGATCACCCCATGACTTAATACCAGGTGGAAGTTGGGAAAACCATTCCATAGCTTGATCACTTAAGCTCTGTGGGAATAATCTCATCAAATATGTCTCTTCTACTGCTATCTCAATGCAAGCTGTGAAAAACTATCTTATGTGTGCCTTAGGATCCCCTTTTCCTCTATACTTATCAAATTTAGGTGTCACAAAGTGTGTAGGAAAAGGAGGCATTGGAATGCTCTTGTCAAATGGATAAGGACATATGTCTCTCATTGTGTATGTTGGCTTTGGTGTATTTATGTCCTCCATTTTCTTTTGTAAGTCCTTGATTTGTTGCTCCAAATTGCTCTTAGGTGGAGATCAACTTCTTGGACCATACCCTATGCTTGAGGCACCAATTGGAGGAGGAGCATGTTGCATATATGGATGATATTGATCACACACATGTTCCTATGGAGGAGGTCTATAGTGATGCTTCATATATGGACCACTTGGTATAGATTCATGTTGAGGAATGCCATATCTATTTTGTGGATGTATACCATACTCTACAGGCATGTCATGTTCTAATGTATTGCCCCCAAATTTGACACAGGGTTTCCTTGTGTCCAAATTTTGAGCATGCCTTTGAATATCCAATTGCTTTGGTTGTTGATCCTTAGCATTGCTATGTGATTGAGCATATTTCTCTCCGTAAGACTTCCATAATGGTCTGCGAAGGTGAGTATCATATGTTTGACCATGTGTATGTGGGACCTCTGGTTTTTGAAGCAAAGCTGATGGTGATTCAGGTACCATATGTGGTCCTCTATTTCCTCCACTATTAGGTCTCCTTTGATCCATGTTGGAGTGAGGTTGTTGCAAAGGTCGATTTTCCATTATTTGAGACATGTCAAAATCATGAGTTATCTTGGCTCCACTTTGTGCCATCATTTGTAAGAAGTATTGTCTATCCCTCCTCATTATTTCCTCCACCAATTGATTGAAATGGGGATTCATAATGGATTCTTCCACATCTGCTAAATGTACTGAAAAGTTGTTCATATTGTCATTATGTGTAGCATTGTTGTTTGTAGTGTCCATGTTCTCAATATTTGGAATGTTTCTATAGGCACCCATGTCAGGTAACATAGTATGATCAGAATTGAAAAAGATATCATTGTCATACTCATAAGAGCTCATGTTTGTGGACTCTTGAGCCTCTTTAGTTTCTCTCCTAGAATTTTGAAGACGGGTTTCAACCATGAACTAGGTATTGACCAAGATGTGTGAGACTAGATGAAAGTGGAAAAAGTATGGAAGACCAAGAGTTGGATGGAATGTAAATGAATCTAAGGTGTACTTGCAATGTCCAAAGTGTAAGACCAAGTATGTATGTAGTAGAGTAGGTGTGACTTCCAAAGAGAGGATAGTTTCTCTTGATGAGGTAAGTTGATCTTGACTCCAAGTAAGACCAAATGAGACCCAAAGGTAAGAAACCTTGATGAGGGAACACTTAGCAAAGTGTTGTTGTATGAAGTGTGTTGACAAAGTATGATGAGGACAAGCAAGTCACCTTTTGACTCAAGTTTAGACAAATGTGAATGTAATGTAAGGTGTAAAGCAATGATGGATTTTGTGAGACCCAAAGATAGGTTGAATGCTAAATGAAACCCTGGAGAAATGACCTAGGAAGCTCAAGAATTCCAAAACTGACTGTGTTTGTTTGCTGGACTGTAACAGTTTTTTCAATTCTGGACACAGATGCGCCTGTATACTTCATAGACCCAGTTTACTGATGCAGACGCGGCTCTATTTAACACAGACGCGTTTCTGAGATTTTTTCTTTTTTTGCAAAGTGTGATGTTGACTATTGGAACACAGACGCGTTTCTGCCCTTCACAGACGCGGTTATACCACACAGATGCTATTATGTCCGACACAGATGCATTTCTATAAAATTTGTGCAATTTTTTCCAATCTGTGAAGTCATTTTGTTGTGACCAAATCTAACTATTTGACTATTTTTTTTCATGACAAGAGGACACAATGTTGATGAGGACTCAATGTTTGCAAGTGTCTAGACTCCAAGAAAAGTGTGTTGTTTGATGTAAAAAATTTTGCATACACTTAAAGACATAGAAGACACAATGTTTTGCTGTTTGGTCTTGAATGTTTTGAATGTTTAAAATAAGTCAAGCACAATTCTTATGGCTGGCCAAGACAATAGTTGTTGATCCCACATGGGGTTTTACCCCCAAGGCTACGCTATTCAGAGCGGATACTTAGATGCTTGACCTCACTGGCTCCACCCTCGGAACTCACTTCTCGGGCCAGCCAAGCATCAGTCCCCACGAAAACTCCCCGTGGTGAACTTTGTATCTCTACTAAGAACCGTATGTGTGTGGGCCGCTGCCAAAGGTCCGACCTACTGCCCCAACAACTAGAAGGATTTGGGCTTCTAAAACAAAAAGGTTCTAGTAAGGACATCTGCTCGTGTGGCCATACATGCGGCACTTTCAACTTTGTAAATATAGAAGGCTCCCAGCTGGTAGGGGTTACGCCCTACAACTGATCAAATAAATTTGATCAAACGGGTTTATGGGGAGACATAGTGTCAGTATGAACTAATCAACACACGTTATTCATAGTTTTCACCATGAATAAATTTGTTTAGAGTGGTTCGGAAGAGGTGGGTTTTCCTCACTACCACTTGGGTCGTTCTCTTCTCACTAGTAGTCTTAATGACCACACAGGAAGGTAGTCCCTCTAAAGATTAAATAAAAAGAGCCTATTGCTCAAGACATAAAAGACAATGATTCAATTTTAGTGCACCAATTGAAGTGTTTGCTAGTCTATGAAAACAAGGCACACAATAAAAATCCAAAAACCCTTGCCAAGGACTTGCAACAAAGAGTTGTTAGTAGTTTGGAGTGTTTCAAATGATCACCCCTTCCTGCAAGCACACAAGTTAGGTAAATTTTAAACCCAAAAGACTTTGTGAAAATAGGGGCCTTCAACCAAATGATTTAGCTTTCAAGACAAGTTGCACCAATTTCGTTAGCTAGATCTGAAAATGTTAGCTCAAAATAAACCAGATCTGAAACCCTAAATGCAAAATCTGAAAACTGAATCAATAAAAACCCAAAATTTGAAATTGGTGAACACAAACACGATTACCCTCAACACAGACATGACTTTGTGACACAGACGTAGTTCTATGAGACACAGACGCTACTACAGAATGCAGATGCGTCTTATGGACATAGACGCGGCTAAAATGAGTGCAGACGCGACTTTATAACACAGACGTGTTTTCCTGGAACCTGCAAAATAAAATATTGCCAATAACGCAGACGCGACTCCAAATGTCGCAGACGTGCCAAAAAATCAAAAACGCAATCCGAAAGTACGTAGCTGCGGAAATATCAAAATGCTGCGAAAACATCGGATCTGCAACTTCAAAATACAAAATCTGCAACAAGGAAGTTAAATGCAAAAGGGACAAGAGTCCCACCAGGCGTGCCAAAATGTATATGGTGAAAATGGATAACAATAATAACGATATTGAAAGACTAAATGAATTCAACCACAAAACCCTAGCCTAACAACAACAAAGATCCACCATAACATATGAAGATTACCTAAGACAATGCAAATCAAATGAAATAACAAAGATTATACCATCACATGTCCAATAGGGTTTGGATCTCCATTCTTCCTATCTCCATTGATCTTGCTTGATATATTTGCTCTCAGATTTTATGTGCACAAGACCTCAACAAAGAACGGAATGTGGTTGCAAGTAGGATTGTAGCGTAGTCCAGTGTGTAAAAGATGATTCATTAGGATCATTAGGGTTTGATAATGAAGGAAGCATCTCCTTATATAGAAGACACTATATGAAATGGAGGGATAAGATTGAGAGGTGTAAAAGGAGGTCGACTGTGATTAGAGGGTAGGTAAAAGAAATAATAAAATAATAAAAGAGGTAGGTAGTGTATGAATTAAGAGATGAATGACATGTGTCATGGGTAGAAAAAACTAATGACTTAATTAAATAAATAAAGATTTATTTAATTAATAGAAGAAGTGGGATAATTAAATAAATAAGATATTTATTTAATTTAGGAAAAGGATAATTTAAATAAATAAATGTATTTATTTAAATGAGAAATAAGGCTAGAAGAGGATAAATGAATTAATTAAATAAATAAAGATTTATTTAATTAATAGAAGAATTAAGCTTAGATAATTAAATAAATAAAATATTTATTTAATTACACATGACAATTTTGGGTGTCTACAACTGGTTGCAATTTCCAAAGCAGTTTTGTTCATGATTTTGCATTTACCATTCTTGAATTGTAACTGAAATTCCTTTTCAACTAATTTACCAACACTTTAAATATTATGCTTCAAACCTTCAACATAATAAACGTTGTCAATATTGTGCTTACCATCAAAAGATATAGTGCCTTTTTCTCTGATCAAACAAGCTTTATCATCCCCAAATCCTACTAGACCTCCATTGTATTCCTGGAAAAGATAAGAATTTACTTTTATCACTAGTCATATGATGTGAACATCTGCAATCTATAATCCATTCATCATTTTCTTCAAATTTAGCTTCCAGGGCCTGCTCTACCGGTGGAATAGTAGGTGCTGGTTGATCTTGTGTTATTGCAATAAAAGCCCATCCATTGTTTGTCGGTTCTTCATCAGAATCATAAGTAACTCCTTCATCAACATAGTAACATGATTTATCTCTATTCTTCTTAAATCTGTATCTCTGATATTCAGGGTTAGGTTTATATGTTCCTTTAGCTTCTTCTCTCAATCTTGCATGTTTATCAGGATATCTAGATGCCATATGACCAATTTTATTGCAGTTAATACATTTAAATGGTGCTTTACCTTCATACTTACTTCCAATAGGACCTTTAGGCATTTTCCTTGCAAATCATGCTTCAAGCTCTTCAAGTTCTTCATTTTCCCTCTTGACATCTTCAAGGTCTCTTTCATAAAGTGTTTTCCAATCAGATTTATCAGATGATGATGATGATGTTAGGGGTCCCATAGATACTGAGAGGGGGGCTGAATCAGTATCTAACCGATATTTAGTATTTCTTAACTTAAAACATGCAAAACATATTATAACAGTGTACCAGTATGCAAGAAATAATGCAATAAATAGAATCAAGAACATCCACATGAAAAGTACACCATAACACAAGATGTTTAACAAGGAAACCCAGTGTGGGAAAAACATTGGTGGGATTTGTGACCCACAATATTCACTTACTGGCCAATAAGAGAATATTACTTACAATAGGGGCCTGCACATGCAGAAAGGCCAACTGCCTAGAGCTCACTGCTCAATGGGAAGTCACACTGACTTACAATAAGGATTATACTAATCCAAAGACTTGTACTACTTTACAATAGCATCTTCAATGCCAGATTCAGTACCGGTACCTACTCTGTTCTTTACATATACCCCTTGACCTATAATTCACACATTATCTACCTAGTATTTTCTTTTATGCTTCTTAGATCACTTCTCCAAATGTCTACAATGATCTCCTTTATATACAAGTCATCTTACAATTCTCCAAGTCGGCTTACAATAATAAACAAAATATTGTATAACAAAATCCTATCGGCCTCTATGCCCATATACATGTTTTCTTCTGTGTCGGTGTCGGTGTAGAGAGATCTGTTGATGCCGGTGCACTGTCTTGCCTGTGTAATGCTTTGCTGGTATGATGTCTTGCTGGTTCCATAGGATTGCAAGGTTTCCTATGTAATGCTTTGCCAGTATGATGTCTTTCTATTTCCATAGGATTGCAAGCTTGTCTATGTAATGCTTTGCCGGTATGATGTCTTGCCGGTTCCGTGGGATTGCAAGGTTGCCATCAATGACAAAACCTTCAATCACATACAATGTCTCATTGGAGTTTCCATATGCCAACAATCTCCCCCTTTGGCATTGATGGCAACACTCATGAGAAATTTCAAAAAGTATCCAAAATGTGTAGTCCAAAAAAAATGTTCCTAAAAATGTTTACCAAAAATATGAGAGCTCCCCCTGAGCATATGATTTCTGTGTTTTGAACTTTCTCATCCCACTACTCCCCCTTTGGCATCAATGCAAAGGTTGTCAAGATGTCAATAGAGTTTGTAGGTTCATCTATCCATATCCTCAACCTTGTAGTTGGGTAGTTATTATCTGAAAAAGATCTCCCAAAATTAAGTTTATACTATCCATAAACTTTTTACTATCTTTTATTGTTGTTTCAGTCCTCTTTACTGTACCGATGAGATGCTGCAAATGCTCTGCCGGTGTTTTGCTTCCCTGTGTTAGTGCCTCTGAAATTTCCTTCCGCAAAGGTGCTAAATAGTCCAATCTTGGACTTAGTTTAGATCTCAGACGTTTTGCCTTGTTTATTATTCTCTCTTTCCAGTTTGAGTAGTTCTTCTTCAAAATTTTCTATCTTCTTTTCAAAAACTGATAATGAATCCGATGAGTTGACAAAATTTTCTACTAGCTTAGTTATCTCATCTTGTGTCTTTCTTATTTTCTTGTCAATATGTACAGTCAAAAAGTTTGTTTTACATGTATCTTTATACAGATTTTTGTATTCTTTCAACAAACTACATAGTTCTGGTAGAAGTGTGTCAAAATCTCTATTACACTTCTTTATTTCCTCATCAAAGAATTTCTATTTTTCTTTTTCTACCTTATCCTTTACTGATTCTTCCTTTATTTTCTCAATGTTTTTAGAAATATATTTACACAATGTATCCAATTGTCCTAAAGAATCTTTGTTATCTATATTACAGTTAGGAGCTATTACCTTCAAAATTGGTATGGAATCATCAATTGCTTTTTAAGCCTGTGAGCTGCAGTTGGTTATTTTCTTAATAGAATCAAGTAATACCTCAGTCACATTTGTTGACTTGAATGTTGATGATGCTCCAACAGTCTGAGTGCCAGTGGAAGTAACCATGCTTGTATTGACCTCTGGCAGGCCAGTTTGTGTCTGCATTTCTTTTAGCATTGGTTTTCCTACTTCACTACTTATCGGTGACACTATTTCCTTATGTACCTATTGTTCTGGAGCCTTTAGCTCTGTTGATTTCTCTAAATGTTGTGTTGTCTTTGTCTATGCCTCAGATTCTACCTTTTTCTCTGTATCTTGTGCCGATTTCTCTGTTTCCCCTGCTACCGGAGGCTCATTAGCCATATCTAACTTGTCCGTTGTATCTTTATCAACTATTATGTTGATCTTTTGGGTATCAACATTTACAGTATATAGGACTTCAGAATTAGGATTTTTATCCTCTACATTCATACTTTCTGCTACCGGTTGATTTTCAGTAGTTGTAGTTTTCACGGTGGAGGTAGGTTGTCTTTAACTTTTATGCTTGGTGGTGCACCAATTTTGCCTTTCCCCTTGTCTCTGTCCTTTTGATATACCTTTATACTTTTAGGGTTCCTCTATTCTTCATGTTTCTCTTTGTCAACCAGGAATATGTCCCAACCATCTTCTGTTTCCTTTGTGACTTCATTGACTCTTCCTGCCATTAGTGAAATATGCTAGTGTGCAGTAGAGAATACTGACTAGTTTGCTTGAGCAATCAAATCATCAATTTCCTTGGGAGAGTTTACCAGATATACAGTAAGTAGTTTCTCTATTTTTATTTTCTTATCTAATTCAATCACTGCTTGCCTTCTAGCTTCTAACCTTTTGAACAAATCATCAGGAATTTCATTTGCTATTTCCATCAAAAATTTCTTATACATGTCCATATGCAGTATAACACTGTTCTCAACTTGTTCTTTTTCATCAGCTATTAGAGTGTCATATGCTTTCTCTATATTCTTCAGTTTACCTTCCTTTGTGATTTCATTTAACAATATATCAAGAGGGGCCAAGTCACTATTTGTCCTTTTCTTTTTCTTTGGTGTTAGCTTCTTCTTGGGTGTGGCCTTTCTAACCGGAGATCTCATAGCTTGTTGCTTTTGCCTTGTCCTCCTAGGTGAAGGTGTGGTTTCTAGTGAAGGATCTCTTTTTCTAACAACTCTTTTAAAAGTTGCAGGCATGTCACTTCCTGAAGAAGTACCTACCAGTGATAGGTGAGTTTCAGGCTGTGAAGCTTCTAAGTCATCCTTTGTTATGTCGGTTTTCTTCAATACATCTTCCTTGATGGCTTTTGCTTGTCTGGATCCTTTCCTTACAACTGCCTCAACCTTTTTCACCCTTTTCTTTGATTGAATTTAGCTTTCTATGGTTTCAGCACTACCAAACACTTCTTCATTTGGTTCTTTGGGGGCTTCCAGAAGTGCTTTGGCATATGTTTCAACTATGTGATCATCTGTTTCATCTCCCATCTCGGTTACCCAAACTATCTTTGGGATGACCGCTTCCATCCAGATTTCATCTTTCTTGATGACAAAGCATATTTCATCTTTGTATTTGTCTACAATCTTCTGTGATAACCTTACTCGTTTCTTCATTTTGGTCTTTAATGCTTGGAAAAAGTCATGAATATTGTTCTCCTTGTTCTCACCCATGGTATTGAATAGTTCTATCAATTTCTTTCTTACTGGTATGTCATATCCAAGTTCTTTATAACCTATACCGGGAACCTATTTTGTTATGTGTAGCATTAGGCATACCAACAAATTTTCAAATCTGAAAGTTCCTCTCTTGTCCTTTTTTATTTTTCCAAGGTTGTCAATCAGTTCATCCTTTAACCATTGACATAAATTTTTGCATTATCTGTTACCATATCATAAGCACTCTTAATGCATAAACTTGAAACTAAATTTAGTCTATTAACATGAGTTGCCTTATACCCTAATATCATACTGACGAATCTCGCATTGATATCTTTTACATCATTAACCCTTAGAGACCTTTTGTCAGATGTTGCACCATTTAGGTCTATAACTAGGTCATTGGAAACCTTCTTGGTTTTGTCTGGTCTCTTACCGGTGGTCGGTAACCCTGTGACAGCTTTCATAGCTTCCTTGGTGATCTTATGGATTGCATCTAACCAGAAAAATTCTCCATGAACCCTGCTTAAAACTATCCTAATGACATCCTTTGGAAATTCAAGAATGCTAAGGATCTCTGTAAATCGTAGGGTCTCAATGATTTTGTGTTCATCCTTTATATTGCCGGTATGATCACATATCATGGTTTTGTACATGGTTTTAATTTCCTCATTTTCTAACTCTTCAATGTTGTAGTGGATGTACATTCGGGGGTCTTCAACAAAAACAACTCCCTTAGGAATTTGAGAAAAAGCACCTAAGATATCATCCTTCTTTGCTATCTCGAGAACTAACTGAAATACGGGCCTAGGTCTTTTTATCACTTCAAAAATAGTAGGGTTTGCTATGTATTCAATTGCAGAGGTGGATGCCATGATTAAATACCTTTTACTACCTTGGATGGATGATTGCTTGAAGTGTGCTTTCTTCTTGCTTGAAATGCCTTAGCTCGGAGTCTTCATGCTCTCTGAAAGTTTGAAATCTTGGTGAAATGAAATGGAGCCAAAACCTTATTTTTATAAAGTCTATTCACCATCTATCACATTAATTGCATGCCGGTAATGAGTAATTTTTCAACTTCTTGTCTCTAACCGAGAGAATAATAGCACATGTATCAATAAATTGCCAAACCCTCAAGGAAATTTTCTTCAATTAGATGAAGAACTTCCTATCAGTGGAGCACTACTCTATCCTTTCGCTGAAGAATCATTCTATCCTAGCAGTGAAGCATTACTCTATCCTATCAGTGAAGCATCAGCTTGTTCTACTGATGGAGGAGTATTCCCAATATTTAGATTAGCTTTCCTAATCCATTGTTTTGAGAATTCTTGCTTAAACTCTTCAACTTTTTCTTTACCTTTCAAGCTAGCACTTTTGTTGTCTACCGGTGTTCCTTTACTTCTACAACATTTAGCAATATACCCAATCTTGTTACATGCATAACAAGTTACATTATTCTTCTGAATAGCTTTCCCATAACCTATGCCGGTTTGTGTTCTACATTGATTATATAAATGTCGAAATCTTCCACAAACATAACATCTCAACTTCATTCTGCAGTTTTCAGAGTTGTGACCAACTTTGTTGCATTTTGAACATTGACTGGTGGGTGTATTGATATTCTGATAATTTCTAGATCTACATTCATTTGCTCTATGACCATACTTATTATAGTTAAAGCATTTACCATTGAATTTATAAGCATTAGGTTGTCTTACCGGTTTGCTATGATCTTGAGTATTTGCAGTACCAGAGCTTTCACCAACTTCAAAGCCAATTCCAGAAGTGTCACCTTTATGTTTTTGATTCTTCAGCAAGGTGCCAAGCTCATTTGAGCTTTTCATGAATTTTTCTTTATGTTGATTTGCAGTTTCCAGTTCTCTTTCCAAGATTTCTTTTTGTCTCATCAGTTCATTTGAATCATTCTGAGTGTGCATCAAATCTGTCTTTAATAGGTCATTTTCATAGCTAAGTCTTGTATTCTCATTTGCTGCATCACTTAGTCTTTTGGTCAATTCTTCTTCATTCTTCTTCCTATCTTCAATTTCTTTGTAGAACCTCATATTCATATCCTTCATTTCATTCTTTGTTGTAATGTTCTCCAGTTTTAGCTTGCTTATCTCATCATTAAGTGATTCCTTTTCATCATTCTCATTTTGCAACTTTTCACATAATTCTCTTCTCTTGTTTCTTACAATGGTAAAATTCCCTTGAAGTGCCTGAATGATGTCCTAAGCTTCCTTTATATCATTTTCAAGTTTGATGTTTTTCAATTTTTTTGCATCATAGTCTGAGCGAGCTGCTTCTAGTTGCTTCATCAGATTTTCCATATTTACCAGTGTCAAGATCTTCCTCAAGTTGTTAGGCTTCTGAAAATAGAGGACTAGGCTCTGATACCAATTTTTAGGGGTCCCACAGGTACTGAGAGGGGGGGGGTGAATCAATATCTAACCGGTATTTAGTATTTCTTAACTTAAAACATGCAGAACATATTATAATAGTCTACCGGTATGCAAGAAATAATGCAATAAATAGAATCAAGAACATCCACATGAAGAGTACACCATAACACAAGATGTTTAACAAGGAAACCCAGTGTGGGAAAAACCTTGGTGGGATTTGTGACCCACAATATTCACTTACTGGCCAATAAGAGAATATTACTTACAATAGGGGCCTACACATGCAGAAAGGCCAACTGCCTAGAGCTCACTACTCAATGGGAAGTCACACTGACTTACAATAAGGATTATACTAACCCAATGACTTATACTACTTTACAATAGCATCTTTAATGCTAGATTCAGTACTAGTTCCTGCTCTATTCTTTACATATACCCCTTGACCTATAATTCGCACATTAAGTCTACCTAGTATTTTCTTTTATGCTTCTTACATCACTTCTCCAAATGTCTACAATGATCTCCTTTGTATACAAGAGTCATTTTACAATTTGCCAAGTTGGCTTACAATAATAAACAAAATATTGTATAATAAAATCCTATCGGCCTCTATGCTGGTATACATGTTTTCTTCTGTGTCGGTGCCAGTGTAGAGAGATCTGTTGATGCCGGTGCACTATCTTGCCTGTGTAATGCTTTTCCAGTATGATGTCTTTCCAGTTTAATAGGATTGCAAGGTTGCCTGTGTAATGCTTTGCTGGTATGATGTCTTGCCAGTTCCATAGGATTGCAAGGTTGCCTGTGTAATGCTTTGCCAGTATGATGTCTTGCCGATTCCATAGGATTGCAAGGTTGCCATCAATGAAAAAACCTTCAATCACATACAATGTCTCATTGGAGTGTCCATATGCCAACAGATGATGCAAATGATGATTCTTTGAAGGCTAACTTTGTTTTAATTGTAGAAACATGACCAAATTTCTCAAACTCAAATGCTGAAAGTTTTCCAACCAAGGTATCTCTAGATACTAATGTATTAGGCATTTTTCTCAACTCATTAATAGCAGTTACTTTCATTCTTTATGCTAGTGGCAATGCTCTTAAAAATTTAGAAACAATTTCATCTTCACTTAAGGAACCTCCACAACATTGTATTCCCAAAACAATTTCATTAACCCTTTCCATAAAAGCAAAAATTCTTTCATCTTCTTCCATTTTCAAATTTTCATACTTGACCCGGAAGCATTCCAAATTTCTAATTTTGATAGTGGTATTTCCTTCATTTAATGTCTCCAATTTTTCCCAAATAACTTTAGCAATAGATCAGTCTCATAATCCCATTATTTGTCGATCTGACAAGGCTCTCAAGAGTGCTTCTCTTTATTTGCAATCATTCTCTTGATCCTTACCCAATGTTGGTGGATTAGTTTGACCCGGTGTAGGACCAACATAGCCATTTTTTATAGCATCTCATATGTCTTTCCCAATGCAATTCAAATATGTCTCCATTCTGATCTTCCATATAATAGTTAGTTCCATCAAGTTTCAAACTGTCCTTCCTAAAAATGTTAGTTGCTCTAGAATTTCCTAAAGTTGTCTATTAATTTCAACCCAAATATACTTAATCAAACTTGATAAAATATACCGGTAAACCAAAATTAATGTCGGTAGACATATTAGCAGTTAATATTAATACAAGTGAAACTTAATGCATGAAACAAAAAGAGAAACAACATCCACAACACATAACATAGAGATTTGTATGTGGAAACCCTGTAAGGGGAAAAACCACAGTGGGAAACCTTATGCACAATCAAATGATACTACTATTGATAGTATGTGTATACATATGGGGTCTCCACATGCCAACCCCTGACTTTAGGGAACCAACCCAAGGAGCTACACCCCTATCAGATTTATGGGCTACATACCAAAGGAGAATCAACCCCTGCATCAAGCTACAACTTAGTGTTCACAATTAAAAATTCAAAAACATAAGTTGTTATCATGTTACAAGTGAATATTGCAACCTTATCAAATATCTTACTCTGTCAGTGAAGTACCTTCTCTCCTTTATCGACTCACTCTTCTTCTTGCTCTGCAACTAGTGCTTCTCTGCTGGATCTACAACTCACTCTCTGCACATCACTGGTATCACACTTTGTTGGTATAAGAACTACCAATTCTTCTCTCCAACTGGTTGGGGGCTTCACCAAATTCATGCTCACTCTCTTCTTAGATGCTCATTGAGCACTCTGCTGATCTTGTTCTTACATGCAGAAGTCTACCACTTCATAACAACACATGTTCTCCCTATCCAACAACAACAAACAATCTCTTTGGCCTCTTTACTTATAGCCCAAATTTCCTACCAAAAGCCAATTCAAAATCTAGGCAGTTAGGATTTTCTCATCATCCTCGAGGCAAATCAAATCTAATCTTTCGGACATATGAATGCATATCTCTGCCATAGTCGCATCTCCTCGATCATGCCTTTCTTTCCTGGTAATTTTCTCTTTACCCTCATAGGTAATCCTTTGGTCAATCACTGAAGATCTATCAAGTTGTTTCTTTCATTGCCTCGATCTTCTCAATTTCTCTTAGCTGGCTCATAGTTATCTTCCACACCTCAAGCCTCAAACCCCTCCAATTGCTTTGCAACATGTCCTGTGATTTGGGTGACTTTTCATTAAAGCTGACCAACCCCTACAAAAAACCTATCGTTGTACATTCTATCTTTATCCAACCGTAGTTTTTCCATGTTGACTCCATGTCAATTTTCTGCCAACTTGGCACTTCAAGTCGGTCCAAGTAGGAGCACCGACCAATCCACCCTACTAGTTCCTTACTTCGGTCAGTTTGATAACCCTTCCAGTCTCAACCATTTTACCAGTTACCTTGTCATATCTGTGCTCATCTTGAACTATGGATGGAGCTCTCAAACTAGTCTCCAGACTAGTAAATCCTAAGTATTCTCATTTCCACAACAGGGAGTTTTCTGCAATTGCACCTTGCTTATATAACCGATTGACTTACATACAGGTTACCACTCTTGATGGCACCCTGTCATCATTCTTTCTCAAGGCTCCATCTTCTTTCAGTCAAGTCAGATTCCTCTATTTGCATCTACTGAGCCTTGCCTTTTCCCTGATTAACTTTGACCATATCACAATTGATTTGTAAAGATGACAAACACTTCATACTTCCTCTATACTGGCATCATGCCTTCTCTTCTGGTCTGGTGCATAACCCTGATCTCATGCACTTAGGACATTCCTTCAATTCACTGGTGGATTTAGTGTAACCCTTCAAATGTTGGCCTTTACCTCTTCACTTTTATCTCTCCAAACTATGATGCACTCAATACATAATAGGAGATAAGCTCCACTTGCTAGATGAGGTAACACCTTGTCATCTGCATCCTACAATGCTCTTCATGTGATCTGATGTGAGCATATTCATAGTCAATCATATCTTCTCATGATAACTGCTTCTTAATCTGGTGGGAGTCCTGTTGTTCTACAACCTAACATCGTACTAGTTCATTCTATTCTTTTAGTGTTGAAGTGATATCAGATAATATTCGGCCTCTTCATCAGAAGCAACTGCTCAAAAAACTTCTCCATCTAATCACACAAGTCAAGCACTAACTTTTGTACTGATGACTTCTATGATCATCTTCTTTACCATTACCAGTGTTCACCAACACAAGGTGATATCCAAGTTATCACATAATGTACTCTTTCATATCAATGTTGCACATACATCTCATCTACTGATGGTCGTCCCATACTAGTTGACATCAATGAAAACACAATGCCAACAATCTCCCCCTTTGGCATTGATGTCAACAAATGTAGTATTTGACATACTACATAATTATTCTCCCCCTTTGACACAATGACAAAGGGCACTATCGGGCTATCATTTTTCTTTGTATGTGTCGGTCACTAACAAAATACTTTCTCTCCCTTTGTCTTCATTGGATGTAACACTTCCTTTGATGCCACTTATTATCTTATCACCGGTTGTTACATCTTCTCAAGTCACAACACTTTGAGATGGGGAACATAAGCATCAACTGACACCAATTAATGATGTGTCAGTGAATACTACTCACTTGCCTGCCAATCTGCAACACCTCTGCAATTTCCATCTCTTGCAGTTTGAGCAATCAGTATCCTTGTAGGTTCAAGCAAGTCAGCTCTTCATTATGAGACCCTTTATGATGAGCACTTGAACTCCCTCTCAGTCATACATCTCAGGTCCTCATCTCCGGTTAGGTACAATACCGAAACTCCATTCTTCACCATATACCAGTTGAGTTGTGCATGAGTGGTCACGTGAAGATCCTTCAGCTCCATTTTATCCACCAAGACTCATGACATGATCCTGAACCTTCCTAGTGTCAGACAATGACACTGTCATGCCATGAAACAACCTGGTTAGCCAAAAACATGCAAGCCTACATGATCAACCATGGGGCCAACATATGTCATTTAGGGCATTTCCAATACCACCTGAGATATAAAAACAACATTTCATGCTACCAGGATTATTGCAATAATTTCCAGCATCATTGTCTTACATAACCTATTTTGCATTCATGTCGATAACTTCCTACATATATCGGTTAACACCTGATACCAATTGTTAACCTTTACTCTTGAGTCATAATGTAGTGATCGATTACTTATTTGAAGGTGTGTAGTTAAGGAAACACCTACACACTCTTGTCATCTTCTTCTTTTATGCCAGCAACAACATGATTTTCATGTTCCCTTCATTACTGAGGGAGTGAATGATAAATTCAATGTGCCTTGATCCCCCTATGATTTTGCATCTCCTTTAGGCCTTAGGAGATACCACTTATACCTTGAATGCATAGTGTTGATCCATGATATTCTTCCTCCATACCTACTTCATCTTATTCTTCTTCCCATTTTTAGACTTGGGAGATGGTCTTTCCTTCTCCTGCTGAAAGGTCCTCCCACTTTCTAATATAGCATTATAACCGGAAGTAGTGCTATAGTAGCATGCAGTATCCATACTAAACTCATGACAAGGGAAACTTCTAATGTACCTATTTTTTTTCCTTCTTCTTGTCAGGTTATTGAAGCCATCATTTGGTCTCCTTGGATACCTTGTTGGAGAAGGAACACCACTCATCTTGTTCCATGCAGGTCTTTTCTTTCCATATGCTTTGTTTTCACTTTTCTACAGGGCATGGCCATTTTGTCGGCCTCCATGTAACTACAAGTTCCTCTTCTTGCATTCAAACTTTCTATGGCTAGATCTATTGTAGTTATGACAACCAATCTTTGCATAACCGGGAGAAAGGTCATCCATGTATCTACTTCTGGATACATACTTCCCATAAGCATGATTTCTATGAAATCCTACATTATCCTTTCTTGATCTCATTCTACACTCCCTTTCCTTATAGCCATAAACATTACATGTAAAACAATAACTGGTAAAGGACGACATATGACTTACATATTTGTTCTGCCATGCATGAGAGGATCTTGTCAGTTTTGCATCCCCATATTTTCCTTTTTACGAATGGACCCTTGCTTGTCCATTCTGAGCACCTCTCTCATCTGATCTCTTCTTCTTCTCCCACACATACTTCCCCCTCTGAGTGGTAGCATTTCTTTGCCCTCTGTCAATGATGGGTCTCCTTTGCTGCTTCCTCATCTTCCTGCTTCCGATGAGGTTTTCTTCTCCCACCTTCCACTTACCTCTAGGATCTGTATGAAGATTACACCTTGCCACATTGATTTTTACTTTTGTCTGCAAGTCCACACCGATTGTGGTCAGGTCAATCTCTTTAAGAGGATCACTCCTAACTAGAAGGGTCTGGCCTTTGTTTTCTCCAAGTAGCCACTGAAGTTTTTTATCTTTTATTTCCAGGTGAGAGGCTAGATCTTCACATCGGCATACCTTGGTGTCTTTTGTGTGAGTCTTCAATTTTAGGCCCAATATGGAAATCCAATGTATTGAGAGGGGACAGGTGAATCATTACTTCAAAACTTTTCTTCAATAATAACTGTACTGCTATGCAAAAACCAAATAGTGCAGTAACATAATATAAAGCTAAAACAAATAGATAACAATCATACATGATTCACTCCATAACACATATATTTTGGTTATGTAGAAACTCTTGGTTAAAGAGAAAAACTACGATGGGGATGGCACCCACAACTTCACTACTGCAATAATAAAGAGTGCTCGGTTAGAGCTACATGTTTAGCTATTTCTGATAGCTTACCCTATTAGGAGTAACAAGATCTGTTAGATCTACCTTGCTAAGGGATTTTACAACACTTAAACTAAATGTTGCACCTGGTTAGAGGCTTTACAATTTATACACTTGATTAGAGTCTTTTACCCTATTAAAGTTTTCTCTTACCACTTCAAAATATTACAATAAATCATTACAAATATCTGCAACTTTACATCTGGAATGTTATAGTAGATTCTATGTGCTCAGAATAGATTACCTTGCTTATAACATACCTCGGTAACCCATATAGTAACTAGGTAAACCCTTCTATTTACTCTATTCTTTGATTGTTCTTTGAAATCCTTCTCGGTGACCTCTGTGTCTCTGTAACAGTCTTCTTACACTCATGCACACACCTTTTTAATTCTTAACTCATGTTGTATAAATAGATCTCTTATGTCAGTGATCCATTCATTTCTTTGATCTTACAAACATGTTTTATCGAATGAATAACCATGCAAAATATTTCATTGGTTAGATGACCTCAAAATCATACACAATCTTTAAGTGCAATTTCCAATGTGATAATGGTTAGATGTTCCTCGATCTTGTAACACATTTACATATGTATGTCTAGGTTCAATGAATCTGTTAACATGTTTCACTCGGTGTATATCAACTCAGTGTGTCATCTTTGTTGCTCGGTAGACATGAAATGATACTTGGTAGACAACTCAATGTATACTACGTTCTGAGACTACTTTCTGCAATAACTGATTGGACTATGCATACTGACGGAATATCTTGGTAGAGATAATTGACTAGAGTATATAGAATAACTTTGAACATAAAACTAATGGCAACTTGATAAGTAGTAACAATCTCCCCTTTTGACATTAGTTGAGATGTTTGACAAAAACTACTTTCAAAGTTATAACTCAATAATCTATATACTTGCAAAATTTGACTATGCTGACAGAATATACAATAGTCAATGAAATAGTAAATCCAGATATACTCCCCTTATCGATATACTTGTACAAAACTCTAATTTTGCATGCTTGGTGATCAATGTTTTGTGTGCTGCTTTTGATCTTTGCTTACTATCCTATTCACTGCTCGGTTCACTGCTCTTGGATACTCTGCTTGCTCTACTCGGTATACTCCCCCTGTATACTATACTCCTTTTGTTTGATACTTTGAATACTACACTCCCCCAATACTGTATCACTCCCCCTTTTTGACAAACATCAAAACTTAATTACCATTCGGGGGTAGTAACTGGTCAAAAATAGATTTGTACTTGGCCTGTGCTTCGGTGAGAGCAACAGAGAGTGCAATCTTTACACTGTCCATTAAAGAATTATGTGCTTGAATATCAACCAATAATGATATTAAGCCATCTAGAGTGCTTCCCTCTTGCGTAGTAGATAAGGAGGTGGCTCGGTTGATATGTTCTTGGATGGATGAAAGATGAGGAAGGAATAATGTCTGAAGTCTCATTATGTCCATCCTGCTCTTGTGTTCTTCATTTCTTAGGTCCAATTGTTGAGCCATCAGCTGTTGTAACCTTGTATAGAAATTCTAAACTGAATTTGGCTCTATGGTCAACTTATTTGAGAGATCGGTGATCTCTTTCTCAATTGCCTCTATTTAATTCTTAATGTCTTTAATGAATAAAGAAAACATGTAGAGTTTCTGAAATAAATAAAGAATGTGCTTGAGTTGAGGAGTCAACTCAGCAATAAATTCGACAAGTTTAACTTTGCCAATAGCTATAGCTTTCTGTACCTCTTCTATCATTTTTGCAGTGAGCTCTTTGTCTTTTAGCTTGCTCAAATACTCCGATGCATCTACTCCAGATGTCTCTATCTTTGTTAGGAGTTCATCCAGTTGAATGTGGATGGCTGCATCTATTGACACTATAGCTTCAGGTAGCATATCTATTAAGAGTGCTTTCACCTTCTTAAGTACCTTATTTTTCTTTTGAATCACCATTTGCTTTTCTTGTTCGGCCTTTGCTTTGCATGGTTCACCGAAATTAGTGAGTGCTTGCCCCTTTAATTTTGATATATCTATATTGGGAAACACTATTGGTTTTGACAAATCAACTCTAAAACTATTCTTTTTCATCTTCTTTTCTTTACCTTTTACCAATGGAACTAAGACAATGGCTTGTGAGGCTGGATGACCCTTGGTAGGTTGCTCGGTAGAGGCAACACTTTGATCGGTCTCTTTAGCCTCTGTAGAGTCCTTTGGTGTCTCGGTACTCGGTGTCTTAGTTGCAACATTCTTAGTGCTAGAAGGTACTTGAGATGTCTGTTCTCAGTTGCCTTTCTTGTAGCTTTGGGTACTACAATGCTCATTTTTACTTTTTCCTTTACTTCCTCATAGGATCCATACCTCAGCTCAGTAGCATCTCTTGGCAATGTAAGAAATGCATCAATTTGCTGTTGTGTGATGTCAAAATCAATCTCATAACCCATCGGTGACAAAGATTGAGTTCTTGGTTCCACAGCATTCACATAATAGTAATCAGTGTCAACTTCAAAACATATGTCATTTTTGTATTTCTCCACTAGCTGGGGTGGAATCCTATACCTATTATGCATTTTTCTTGAAATTTACTGAAGTATTCATCCATAATATCATTGAAATTATCACCTAACTTCTTGATGAAGTCATTGATCTGATGGGTGATTGGTCGGTGTAGCTCCCAAACATCTTTACCGACTGATGGAAAGAATTTTTCAAAATAGAAAAACATGCATACAAGTAATGATCCAAACTTTAGTGTATTAGCCGAGTTGTTTTTCTTCAGCTTCCTGATGGTGTTCAGATTCTCAAATAGGTTCTTAAGCAACACCTCACATAGATCAATTTTCATTCCCTTTTTCACAATTTTGTATGCTAGGTCTACTGTTGCACAGGGTACACTGTTTTCCCTTGTTGATTGGAACAAACAGTAACTTATTAATCTTATGGCAAATTTTAGTTCTTCATCTGTGACATTGTTCAATTTTAATCCTCTACAATCTGATTCCACTCTGGTTAAACTGATCAATTCCTTCTGTGATATCATCTTTTGGGCTCGGGCATGATCATAAATGGGGTAACTGGTAATCAGATGAATGATTTCCTTGGTAATCTTAAACGGTTTCTCTTCTAGCCACATGAAATCATTGTGAACTTTTCTCAGAACAAACTTGACCCACTGGGGTTTGAACACACCGGGATAGGTTAGGGCTTTAATCAATCCCTTGATCTTGATGTGCTCATACTTGCTATTTAATTTACCATCTGTGCATAATTCATCATAGGTGTTTTTTAATTTCAACATGACCGAGTTCTTGAACATGACATTTGGTGAAGAATCTCACATCCTCGACTAACAACACTCTATCCGAGATGAGTGAAAAAATGATTTGTCATTTGGTTCAGAGGCAACTTTGGGAGTCAAAGAGTATTTTAGTGAGGGCTTCTCTACATTCTTGACAACAATGGGATCTTGGATCTTAGGCGCCATTTTAGATTTCAGATAAAAGCTAACAAAGGATCCTTAGGGTTTGAGGATTTCAAACGATAGACGCTTCACTCTTAGCAAATAATAGCAACTTGATAAGATCATTAAACCAACTTAACAATGCATTGAGATTGATGTAAATACCTTGAATTTTCTTTGTAGGAGGTTTGATCGCCTTAGATTCACTTTGCTCAGCTCTCTCGAAAACTTGGTGTGTTGAAAATGACCATGAAAATGCTTTTAAGTACGCAATATTCCTTATCGGGCTCCACGCAGGTTAGGTCAAAAACATTAAATGCACTCGGCTCCACTTAACTTTCTTTCCTTTTTCCGCTTTAACTGAGTAACCAAACTTCCTTCATTCACCAACTTGACAAGCTTCCTGTATTCACCAACTTGACAGGTTTCCTGTAAAGGACTTCAAAAGACTTTGATAGAATTTCAAACTTACTATTACATCTTAATTATGCAGATTTGAATTAAGTACATGATAAAATAGGAATTGTTAAGATTTAACCTTGATAGAATGCAGTCCCTTCATACCTTTATCGATTAATTTGGAATAGGAGCACCTAACTCGGTAGGTAAGGTGATTTCTTCATTTGACACAATTTCCTTCTTTTCCTAATCATCTTTAATTTGTCTTTTATTTCCTTAGTGTCTTTTCTAGGTTGATCTCTGCAATCTCCAGCTAAGTGTCCAACTTTGTGACAATAAAAACATGCCATACTAGGATTTCTCCATGATCTTCGGTTGTACATCCCAAACCTTATAAAACAGTTGGCACTTATATGTCCATATCTTCCACAACATTCACACCATATCCTTGTATTGTAATCCCATGGTACTACAAAATATTGTCAGTAAGGATTTGTGTGAGTTCGGCAACCTCTAGCAATTGCTCGGTGTGCATACCACATATAGTTCTTTTGCTTAAGCCAACAATTCTCGGTACTATGTCCATATCTATTGCAGTTTTTACAAAACCTTTTGAATTTTGCCTTCTGATAATTGTTTACAGACTTTGTCCTACATTGTTTAAATGTGTGACCATATTTATTGCAATTGTAACAATAACCGTTGGACTTAGTGACATTCGGTTGCTTACCTTTTCTGATTTGGCACAAGTTGGCAGTGTGACCTTGATTTCCATAGTAGTTGCAAATAAGCTTCTTTCTTTTGATGTTGTTCTTGTTTCCAGCTTGCTTTGATGATTCTCCTCTCTCGGTAGTATTAATTCCCTTTTTGGTAGAGTCTTTTCCTTTGTAACCGAGTCCTGCATCTTTGTTGGGTCTTCTTGTATTTAGTTGCTCATCCAACATCTTTGATGCTTCATAACTCTTCTTCAGTGTTTCTTTGGATTTCTTCTTTGTTTCAAGTTCATCGATCAACCTTGATACTTCAAGTTTCAATGCTTGATTTTTATTATCCTTCAGATTTGCTTCATGATGTGCATAACCTAGTTGATCTGACATATTTTGTTGAATTCCAGTCAACCTTGTGATTTCATCATTCTTATCAGATACTAAGACTTCAAGTTGTTGTTTCTCTCTTTGTAGATCTCTTACTTTATCCTCAGCTAACCTTAATGCATCAAGATTTTCAGTCATCTGTGTGCTGACATGTTCATGTTCTCTTTTCATTGCTTTTAGTTGATCGGCCAGTGCTTTGTTCTTTTCTCTCAATACTCCAATCATTTCTTCAGTTTCTTTAGATATGTTGTTCTTAGATGATGTCTCAATTTGTTCAACTAACTCTTGAGAGTCCTACAAATCATTAGATAATCTTCTTCTTACTTTCAGAGATTTTTGCATTTACCTTTCCATGTCTGCAATCACTTGATTAGCATGATCCAGCTCTTCTTGCAGATACACAATCCTCTGAGATTGTTTATAGCCTTCCATTGATAAGATCTTTCTCTTTAGGTAGTTAAACCCTTTTCCAAGATTGAAGCTTTGATACCAATTGTTAGGCCCAATATGGAAAGCTAATGTACTAAGAGGGGAGGGGTGAATCAGTACTTCAAAACTTTTCTTCAATAATAACTTTACTATTATGCAAAAACCGAATAGTGTAGTAACATAATATAAAGCTAAAACAAATAGATAACAATCATACATGATTCACTCCATAACACATATATTTTGGTTACACAGAAACTCTTAGTTAGAGAGAAAAAACTACAGTGGGGATGGCACCCACAACTTCACTACTGCAATAATAAAGAGTGCTCGGTTAGAGCTACATGTGTAGCTATTTCTGATATCTTACCCGATTAGGAGTAACAAGATCTATTAGATCTACCTTGCTAAAGGATTTTACAACACTTAAACTAAATGTTGCACTTGGTTAGAAGCTTTATAATTTATAGACTTGATTAGAGTCTTTTACCCTGTTAAAGGTTTCTCTTACAGCTTCAAAATATGAAAATAAATCATTACAAATATTTACAACTTTACATCTGGAATGTTATAGCAGATTCTATGTGCTTAGAATAGATTACCTTGCTTACAACATACCTTGGTAACCCATATAGTAACTCGGTAAACCCTTCTGTTTACTCTATTCTTTGACTGTTCTCTGAAATCCTTCTCGGTGACCTCTGTGCCTCTGTAATAGTCTTCTTACACTCATGCACACACCTTTTTAATTCTCAACTCATGTTGTATAAATAGATCTCTTATGTCGATGATCCATTCATTGCTTCGATCTTACAAACATGTTTTATCGAATGAATAACCATGCAAAATATTTCATTGGTTAGATGACCTCAAAATCATACACAATCTTTAAGTGCAATTTCCAATGTGATAACGGTTAGATGTTCCTCGATCTTGTAACATGTTTTCATATGTATGTCCAGGTTCAATGAATCTGGTAACACTTTTCACTCAGTGTATATCAACTCGATGTGTCATCTTTGCTACTCGATAGACATGAAATGATACTCGATAGATAGCTCGGTGTATACTATGTTTTGAGACTACTTTCTTCAATAACCGACTGGACTGTGCATACCGACTGAATATCTCAATAGAGCTAACCAACTAGAGTATATAGAATAACTTTGAACATAAAACTAATGGCAACTTGATAAGTAGTAACATTCAACTCTGAGATACATTTGTCCAATTTTTCAAGGCATTTGACTAACCGATTTTGTTCCACAATAGCAACATTATTGAATAGCTTGCATTCTCTTTTAACTCTATTGAGTTATTCAACTGTATTTACAAGCTCTCCTTCAAGGTCAACTTCACCTGCTTCTTCATCATTAGATGGATCTTGATGGCAAAAGCTATCTGCCATGTCTTCCTCTTCATCATCATCACTACTCAACCCATCTTATTGAGGAGTGGTAGTTGCACAACCAATTTCAGATTCTTGATCCGCAAAGAGTTGAGCTCCTTCTTCTTTACTGTCGTGGCTATAGGAAGATCTATCTTCCTCATCCAGATAAATATGAGATGTATTTCTCATATTTCCTTCAAATGCAGGATCTACCATTGAGGGTTCATTTCCATAGAGATCCTACAATCTTTCCCATAATCTCTTTGTTGTTTTACACATGTCCACCTGTGAAGAGACATCATTGGTGACGACACTGAAAATAGCCTTCATGGCTTCTTCATTGCACTAGTTTCTTCTTTCTTCTACACATCCAGTACGAAAATTGACCTTTCTAGGGATACCATCAACTATTGACATCCACACATCAAACCCTAAAGAGGACAAGAAAAAATCCATTCTGCAACTCCAAATAGAAAAATTTGAACCATCAAATACTAGACTAGAGATAGATACTGAACAAACCATTGTGTCCTTAGGCCATAATCTACCCAATTTGGAGAACACTCTTCTAACTAGGAACGTATGCTCTGATACCAATTCTTAGACACAGTGCACCACTGAGATGGGGAGGGGGTGAATCGGTGGTTCTCAAAACTTTTCTTTTTGGCTTTCCTTTGTGAGCAACATCGGTTTGTGAATCAAGCACAATGTAGACCTACTGGTTAGTAATTAGACTAACTCAAATACACACACACACACAAGGAGACATCACATAACACCAGTATATATGAGAAAAACCAAAGATGGGTAAAAACTCAGTGAGAATTGTTGTTGGAGACTACTACTCTAATCCAACCTCATAGTAAAACACAGTTACAGAGTTTAGGGCACCAACCCAAGGAGCACCAACCCCTGACTTTAGGGCACCAACCCAATGAGCTAAAACACCTAACTTTAGGGAACCAACCCAAGGAGTACCAACCCCTGACTTTAGGGCACCAACCCAATGAGCTAAAACCCCTAACTTTAGGGCACCAACCCAAGGAGCTAGAACCCCTATAAGTTTTATGGGCTACAACGCAAAGGAGCATCAACCCCTACACTGAGATACAACTCAGTGTTTACAATGCAAACTTCAAATACATAAGTTGTTATCATGTTACAAGTGAATCTTGCAACCTTATTAAATATCTTACTCTGTCGATGAAGTACCTTCTCTCCTTTATTGACACACTCTTCTTCCCGCTCTGTACTTCTTACTTCTCTACTGGATCTACAACTCACTCTCTGCACTTCACCGGTATCACATTCTGTCGGTATAAGAACTACTGGTTCTTCTCTCCAATCAGTTGAAGGAATCAACCAGGTTCACTCTCACTCTTTTCTTAGATGCTCATTAAGCACTCAGCTGATCTTGTTCTTACATGCAGTAGTCTACCACTTCACAACAACACAATATTATCCCTATGCAGCAGAAACAAACAATCTCTTTGGCCTCTTTACTTATAGCCCAAATTTCCTGCCAAAAGCCAATTCAAAATCTAGGTGGTTAGGGTTTTCTCATCATCCTCGAGGCAAATCAAATCCAATCAGATCTTGCACAATCTAGTCTTTCTGACATCTGAATGCATATCTCTGCCATAGTCACATCTCCTCGATCACGCCTTTCTTTCCTGACAATTTTCTTTTTACCCTCATAGGTAATCCTTTGGTTAATCACTGAAGATCTCTTGGGTTGTTTCCTTCATTGCCTTGATCTTCTCAATTTCTCTTAGCTTCGTAGTTTTCTTCCAGACCTCGAGCCTCAAACCCCTACAATCACTTTGCAAAATGTCCCATGATTTGGGTGACTATTCATTAAAGTTGACCAACCCCTACAACAAACCTATCATTGTACATTGTATCTTTATCCAACCACAGGTTTGCCATGTTGAATATCTACTAGCTTGGCACTTCAAGTCAGTCCAAGTAGGATCATCAACCAATCCACCCTATCGATTCCTTACATCGGTCAGTTTGCTAATCCTTCCGGTCTCAACCATTTTATAGGTTACCTTGTTATATTTGTGCTCGTCTTGAACAGGTGATGGAGCTCTCCTTGATGATTTATAGGGACAATGCCACATATGTCATTGTTGCATCTTTATTAAGCATTAAGTGCAGTAGTTCAACATGATGACATTACCTGTAATCATGACCTAGAGCCACCATAGATATCGAACGCTGCTAGTTTTTGGTTTCAACTCCACTTATTTAGTTATCTGACTAGGAATGAACCATAAGCTCACGGAAGTTTGAATACACATTACACTTATCAATTATGAAACTATTACATGAAAAAAACAAATTATTGCTTGAAATTGAAACTAAGATATAATTAAAAGGAACATTTGACAAGAACGAAAAAAAAAACAAATCAACTACTTTGGGGTAATGTTCTCATGAAAAAAACTATGATAAAAGAAAAAATAAAAATAATATTCTTGAACTAAATGCACGAAAGTTCAAATTTATTGAAAGTTAGGATTCTCGTAGGAAATAACTTACAAAATGACTTAAATTACTAACTATTACACATTAAATAATAACTCAATACATCAAAGATACTGAATTTCTTACAAGAAGGCTAACAATCAATTTAGTGCTTACTTGCTCAAAGGGGGAATGATCTGGATAACCACATTACTCATATTTGAAAAAGAAAGGGTTAGGAGAGAGACAGATTTCATGTTAATTAACCAATATGAATATGTCTCCCAAATAATCCCAATCAATCCTCTTTTATTAACCAATATGAATAAGGTTCCTATATAATTCCAATTAACCAATATACAAAAAGTTCCTAAATAACTCCAATTAACCAATATATCAAAAGTTCCTAAATAATTCCAATTAATCAATATACAAAAAAGTTTTTAAATAATTCCAAATAACCAATAAAGAAAAATTTCCTAAATAATTCTAATTAACCAATATACAAAAAGTTCCTAAATAATTACAATTTACCAACAAAAGTTCCTAAATAATTGTAATCTTGTTTTTTCTAGTTGTTCTCGAACCAATGCCAAATCTTTGGTAGATTATAAGGAGATAACTAGCTAATCCTTCCACATGAAGCAATTTAACCCTTGCAATTTTTGTCAAATAATAACTTTATCAATATCAAATTATTATATGGGGGGGCTAAGGTTTTCTCCCATATCTTTCTCGATTAAAATTGTTGTTTAATCTTCTAATTGATCATGGAATAGGTTACTCATAATCGACATTAATGCAAGAATCCAACAATAACAATTTTTTAACACATTCCATCTTCGAAGCTAAGTTTCATTAGACATTTACAATAAAAGATGAGGTTCACGAGCTGAGTCAAGTCTCATGGTAAAATGATTTCAGATTTGATAACTCTCTTTGGTTTCATATAAATTTTATGCACTTCCCAATTAATTTCAATACTCTAGATTATAACATGTAGATTATATGAAGCTTTACTATGAGATTCACCCCTACATTTAAATGTAACTTCTCCCTTTTACTATTCTTCTATTTCCTTAAAGTTAGAAGATAAATTTGACTATTATTAGGTTTGGCTATACTAAATGCCTTGTTTATTCTGCATCTTGGAATCCAATAAAGAACAATTCAATATCCAACCTACTACTACTACTACTAAGAGATTTATATTAAAAATGAGAAGGACTATTATTTCTAGCTTCTAGCAACTTACATGATAACATCAATTGTGTAACTTGCATGATAATCATAACTATGTACCTGGTATGATGACAATAATGTGTAACTTGCATGATAACAATAATAATGTAACTCATAGGAAGATTAAAAATGTTCATTGTATTAAATGAGGCTTAGTTAAATTAAATTTGAATCATTTGATTGAAATAAACAATTGACTAAGGTGGTTATGATTTCTTAGAGAGGAGGTCCCTTTGTACAATCTTAATCAATATAATTTAATAATTTAAAATAGGATAAAAATGCCAACCAAATAACCCAATTAAATCTAAAACTATTTAGATGAGTCTAAACTATACATATAGTTAAAAGTACATCTATGAATTTAATTCCCTTGATTTAGCAAGATTGAAGAGCCCCAATCCTTTGACAAAAACAACTCTTCAAAATTGTCCCCTTTAATAAAAAAAATTACAAATTTTTTATATTAATAAAATTTTATTCATGAACTAGCCAAGTCAATTTGCAATTATATTTTATTTATAAATCACCCTATACAAATCAAGTTTTTGTATTACAAAACAAAATTTTATATTAATAATAATTAATTTTTCTAAAAAATATTAAGTAGGGTTAATGCATTTATTAGTCTTTAAAACAATAATAAACAAATAAATAAAATCGAATTTATATATATAATGTAGTCTTTTATTATTTATTCTTTTGAATAAAGGAAAAGTGAGGGAGTGGGGGCCCACGAGAATGAAAATAAATAAATAACACAGATAAACAAATATATATTTACACAAACATTAAACTTGTTTACTAGTGTATTTTGGAAGAAAAAATAACAAAGATAAACAAATATATATTCACAGAGACATAAAACTTGTTTGTTGGTGTATTCTGGAAGATAAAATTATTGACAGGGAGAGATTATTTGTTTTCTAGAGATGGTTTTCTTTTCTTTTTCTTTTTTTCCTTTCTTTTTTTTCCACGAGGAATAAATTTACAATAGATTTGAGGTAGATATGAATCTGTAGCAAGTTTTCTCAGAGATTATTAAAATTTCTCAATGCATTTTTGGATTAAGTTTCGAAAATAAATTGCTTCACACAAAAGAATTCTAGAGAAAAATTAACCTATATTTTCATACATGTTTTGGGGAGAGAATAGTCTGAAAGGAAATCAACCATAGAGAAAAGAAAGGGTTTTAGAGAGAGATAATTTGGAATAAATAAATATTTTGTGGTAGTGTTTTGAATTAAGTAATAAAAATACATAAACAATTTCCCAGAGGTCGATTTCAAGGGAGATGAAAATGAACATTCATAGATTTAATGGAGAGATGAACTTGGATTTCCATAGATTTCAAGGGAGATGAATGGTTCTACATCATATTGAAAATAACAACAACAAGGTTTGAATTAACATAGAGAAGAGATTTCTCCACAACACGCACACACATTAAAAAAGTTGTTCAATATATTTTTTTTGTTCTATGCACATTCTCAGGAAGAGGAGAAGAAAATTACTCACAGAGAAAATCAAATACAAAGATTTCTCACAGATCTTTTTCTTAGATTTTTTTTAAAAAAATTGAGAAAAGAAAAAAGTAAAAAGAAATCTGATTTTATTTCTTTTCTCTAAAACAAATTAAATAAATAAAAAGGAATCTGCATATGCATATTTGGAAGGAATTTTTATCAATGCAAAAAAAATAGATTTTTCATTTTGATTAATCTTTCTAAATAATTAAGAGATGATTGTTTTTGAAGCTAAATTTTCATACAATAAAATAAAAATAAATTAAAAAAATCTAAGAGAGATAAAATATATTTCATTTTGAAAATACAAATTTCATACATGCAAATAAGCGAATGCAAAGAAGGGAACCTGGATTGATGAAGCTTTTTGATTTTGAATCCCTCTAGCCTTCTTAGATCCTTCCTTGTATCTTGGTGAGAGTTCTTCAAGAGAAAACTTAATAATTCTACAATGAAATGTGACTACAAACAAAATCCTATTACTATTAACAAGAACTTCAAAGATTACTTCACACCAAAACCCATGAACTCCCCTATCAAAAGTTTGACATACAATATATAGAAAGAGTGCACCATTTTCCACTTTCAAAAGAATTAATTGAAATAGATATTATTTTCTAAAATTGTTTTTCATGCAACATTGATTGTTGACACAGTGGGAGTTACATCCAAGAACTGAATTTTGAAAAAAACTCTTCTAGAAACTTTTCAAATTCTCCCACGACATGTGCTAGAATAAATAATTCTTATGACCTCATATGTGTCTTCACTTATTAATTATTTTTTTATTAAAATTACAATCATATCCAATTTATCTTTTCTATCTAACATTACTCATAGAATCAATAGTATCAAAATAAATAGTAGTTGTAATAATAATAATAATAATAATAATAATAATAATAATAATAATAATAATAATAATAATAATAATAATATTAATAATAATAATAATATTAATAATAATAATAATAATAATAATAATAATAATAATAATAATAAAAATAAAAATAATAATAATAATAATAATAATAAGTTAGGAAAAGAGGGTTATGACATCCTCCCCCCTTAATTTGTGCATTGTCCCGATGCACAATGTTAGAAAGAGTTTATCTATAACAAAAGTGAATCATATTGTTGCATCCGATTGTGTCTTCTTATGAAGCATTCTATTCATCATAGTGATTCCATTGTGCTTTGTGTTAATCAACCTCATTGTTGCACAATTGATACTCGTGCTTCTTTAGATCTTAGAATGGTCCTATCGTTATTTCCCCGATTCTTAGGAGGATCATTTCTTTATTTTTTGAACCTTGGTAGATAAGTTATCCTCCTTGTTGATCATTTCCATTATAATTTCCCTTGTTATTAATGTATCCATCCCTTTGATTTTGATTAGGAAGTGGCACCCTTCCATATTCCTTAAACTCTTGATAATTATTTGAGTTTCCCTTGAATTCATGCTTTCTTTTGATTGAATGATTCTTATTAATATTGTATCTTGTTGCTGCTAGGGTTTGAATCTTTCTTTCCTGCTTTAGAGACTTCTCAATTATTGTATTCATTCTTACGAGTCCATGCACGTCAATTTCAAATTTTATGTTGGTATTTATCCCCAAAATGAACCTCTTGATTTTACCGTCTTTTGGTACATAGGTGCATAATTTAACAATGTGGTGAACTTATTTCAATATTGTTGAACTGTCAAGCCCCTTGTCAGAGATTATTTCTCCTATCCATCCATTAATAATTGTGGTAATCTCCTTTTATGAAATAGATCTCATGTAATTATATCCTTGCTATACCCGTTTTATTCCTTCATTAATCCACCAACTAGTTTCTTCCTTGTTAAGTTTATAGGGACCCCCATATTGTCTTAGTTGTTTTACAAATAGTCCCTTTGTTTAAGGTACCTTTCTATTTTAGTCATTCAATCTTCAACTCCTTCACCAATTCACTTTCCTTTGAACTTAGGTTGGGTAATTTCCTTCAAATCTTTAGATAGCTCCACCATATTATTTTCCCTCTTATCATCCATCTCATTTCCTTATCTTTATCAAGATCCTCATTTTAATTAAGTCCCACTTCTATTTTTCAATGTCATTACCGATCTCATCCCTTTGCTCATTTAATACGTTGATTATAGCTTCAAGTCTCACTGTTGATTCACTCCTTGTTCTTATTGATTTCCATCATTGCTAACTTCTCTTTGACTCCTTGTGGTAGTATGCTTTTCTATTTCACTTTCCTTACCATCTCGGTTTTTCTTAAACTTCAAATTTATTATTCAATCAATTTATCTCTACTACTTCCAACTACTTCCAAGATACTCTCCAAGATTGCATAAGTTGAGGTGAGCTGAAGGCCTAGACTTGAACCTTTGCTCTGATACCACATGTAATAACCTAGTCTACTCAACCCAAAAGACTATTCGACTATATATATATTTATTTTCTTTATTCTCAATTATCTTTGATTTAATCACATACTTAGGTACATCTATCCAAATGAGATAGGCATCCATCCAACTGGGATGGGCATCTAACCATATGGCTTAGGCATATAACCATACAAGTTAGAAATCTATCCATATGGGACTAGACATCTAAGCATACATGTTAGACATCTAACCATACGAGTTAGGCATCTATCCATATGGGATAGGCATCTACCCAAACAGGATAGGCATCTATTCATAAGAATAGGATATGCTATGGCTAGAGACTTTAGGCTCATTGGGACCATCCGGGTTCTTATCCACTCTCTAAAGACTACACTCCCCTACTAGGAGTGCACCGAGGTTGCCGTCCTTAGGAGTATAAAAATAATTACATAAACCAGCTTGAGTTCTGTCTTAGAATTTGGCCTAAAGCCTCAAGAAGTCTAGTGAATCCATACAAGATTCCTTCTGCGTATGCATTGAATTAATTTTAACCTTTCAATTATTATTTGTACCATTTGATTAAAATACCAAGGAGCTTCAAGAACCAACTACTCACCCATAACCAAATCCTAATCCCCATCCCCAAATGCCTGAGAAGAAGGTGTAACTTTGTCCCTAGACTGCCTACATACCCGTTTCGACATGGGATCAAAGCGTATAGTATGTAGTTCTAGTTTCTAAACTATGGTTTAATGTAAACTGTATGCTGGGTATGCAACCCTTTCTAGGGTCAATGTGCTAGATAGTTTCTCTGTGGTTGCTACCCACAATGGTAGCTCTATAGTAAAAATACTCAAGATGGCCTAAATAACTCCAATTAACGAATATATGAGAAGTTCCTAAATAATCCAAATTAATGAATATACAACAAAGTTTCTAAATAATTCCAATTAAGCAATAAACAAAATGTTCCTAAATAATTCTAATTAACCAATATACAAAAAGTTCCTAAATAATTACAATTTACCAACAAAAGTTCCTAAATAATTGTAATCTTTTTTTTTCTAGTTGTTCTTCAACCAATGCCAAATCTTTGGCATATTATAAGGAGATAACTAACTAACCCTTCCACTTGAAGAAATTTATCACATGCCATTTTTGACAAATAATAACTTTAGCAATGTCAAATTATTAAATGGGGGGCTAAGGTTTTCTCCTAGATCTTCCTCAATTAAAATTGTTGTTTAATATTCTAAGTGATCATGGAATAGGTTTCTCAAAATCTAGATTAAGGCAATAATCCAACAATAACAATTTTTAACTCATTCCATCTTTGAAGCTAAGTTTCATTATACATTTACAACAAAAGATGAGGTTCACAAGCTAAGTCAAGTCTCATGGTAAAATAATTTCAGATTTGATAACTCTCTTTGGTTTCATATAAATTTTATGCACTTCCCAATTAATTTCAATGCTCTAGATTGTAACATGTAGATTATATGGAGCTTTACTATGAGATTCACCCCTACATTTAAATGCAACTTCTCCCTTTTACTATTCTTATGCTTCCTTAAAGTTAGAAGATAAATTTGACTATTATTAGGTTTGGGTATAATAAATGCCTTTTTTATTCTGTGTGAGGCCCTACCCCAATTCAGTTTGACATTTTCAGTTATATGCATATAGAGAATATTATGGATGCTTTATTTTATGCTTTATGGACTTAGAACTTACATGATTCCATGATTTGGATCACACTGACATATGTTGATGCTTTATTTCATGCATGATGATTATGAAACTTTAGATATGTTACTAGAATAGAGTTACATTGTGATGGTGAATGTCATTATTGGAAATTTGCAGGACTTCATTTTGATGATAGAAAAATGATGCTTATTTATGAATGGTTCAATTTTGGGAAATTATGTTAATTGCTTATGTGAAATTAAATTTGAAACAAATGAGATATTGAATTATTGTTGCCAAAGGTATGAGTGTTTGATGTGCAATGGAATCCATGTATTTGATTATGTATAAATGTGATTATTTGGAATTACTAATGTGTTAATTGAGATGCGCAGGAAAATTATCCATGTGACCATGGAATTTATATGGAGAACCAAGCCTAGACCAATGTGTGTTTGTTAAGCTGGGAGTTGTCTATTTGGAGAGACAACACCCCATTGTAATGTATTTTATTTGTGAAGTGTATAATGCTTGAGTGTTAAAATTAATTTATATGTATATGTGTAATCCTACAAGAGACAAATTCCATGTGTGATTTTTATATTGTATTTTTTTATTGTGGCACTTGACACATGTGCTGATTAGTGTCATTGATTTTGACTTGTCTCTTGGAGGGAGTTTTGTTTCTACCAAAGCCATTCAAAAACATGAGTGTGGTCCCAAATTTGCCTTGGGTAGGGAGTCTTGGGAGTGGTCAACTCAAGTTTGACCCGTAGGTAAACTTCAGTTGGGTTTCCAAAGGGTTTAATGGACTCCTAGGGTCAGTTTTAAGGCTTTTCCAAGGGTCCAAAGGGTATACCTATGGGTTAGGGGTATTTTGCAACATGTGGCTTCTCCTATGTGACTATTTAGTCACTTCAAAAAGTGGTGTTTCCAAGATGAACGAAAATTCAACTTAGAAAGTTCCTCCTAGGATAGAGAACCTTCCCTTTAGATGTCAAACTCTCTTCCCCATCTTCTTCCACCTTTTCCCCTTTCCAATTTTGGTAATGTGTAAGAGTTTGGGAAGGGCAACCAATGGGAACTCTCACCTCACCCAAGGGGTTGGGAAGTGTGTGAGAGGCCTTCTTAGGCAAGAATTTGGAGACTTAGTGAGTAATCACCCACTCTCCATTTTTGGAGATTATGCTTTGAATTGGAAATTTAGTAGGAGAATAGAATTTTTGGAGGAATTTTGGAGAAAAGTTTGTGTGGAATTGGGTAGCTCATCCCCAACTAATTTTAGCAAACCTATTGGCAGGATAAGGTTGGTTTCTTCTTATCTCCTCTTGTTTATGTTGTATGTGTTAGTTATGTTGTTTTGTTGAAGAAAAGAGATGCTTGTAAAGAAAGTGTTTTATGAAGTTTTTGTGGAAGTAAAGAATGTGTAGTTTTCTTTTCTATGTGTTTTGTTTTTTGTTCTTGTTGTTTTGGGAGTGTCCAAGATCTCCTACTCTTGGGAGGGTAGGAAGATCTTGGGGTGGAAGGAGTATGACAGCCATGGGTGAGAGGCTCTCCTTATGGAGAGTGATCTCAAGGGTGTCCTTTGTGACCCTTGTTGCATAGCCTTGTGTATGCATTCGGGGGTCATAAGGGGAGTAAATATGGCCTTGAGCCTTTTTGGGGGGCATAAGGATTGTGGAAGTATTTTGTTGCATTTGTATTGCCATCAGGTGGCTTGTGTTGTGTTTGGCTTGCTAATCTCCCCATTGGTACTTGGTCCACTTCCACCCATGGAAGAGTCACCATGAATGTGGTGAAAGTGTAGCTTGGGAAGGGAAATTTGAATGTTAAGTGTCTTCCTATGTTTGTTGTGGAGTTGCTTGTTTGTAACCCGTCTAGTGCTTGGTTCTCCAAGCTCGGGGGTGGCTTCTAGTAAGCCTAGGCTGGGAGGTGAGCTCTCCATGGTCAAAAATGTGTTTTATTGCAGGTTGTATGGGAATGGGAAAAGATGGATTAAAGAGCTAGGTGGCTGTTTTATGTTGCAGAAAAAAGTTAATATGACAACGTATTCTCTTTTGGAGTTGTAAAGGAAAAGAAAAAAAAAAGAGCTAGATTGTGTTATTTACAAGAAAAGAGGATTATGTATTCAATGTTAGCTTGTAAAGGAAAGAGATAGTCAATGTTGTATTTATTTTTCCAAAAAGTAAAGCAATGTATTCTTATTCCATGGAAAGGAAAATGTAAATGTTTTATTGCCAAAATCTTTGTGTTCATATTTACTTGTATTTAGATTGCAAAAAAAAAAAATAGGTATGTTGTCCTCACTCTAGTTAGTGTTGCAAAGGAGTGAAAGAATGTACTAAATAGGGTATGAATCTTCATGATTTACAAAAGGGAAAATAAAAGAAAAATTTTTATCAAATGCAAATTTAAGATTTCTGCACCTAGATGTAATTTATTACTGCATGTTCCTTATGTTAATAAGCTGCTGCAAATAAATAAATCAGTTATGTATTTCTCTTTGAATAGCAGAAATAAAGTTTTTCTATAGTAGTCCATTTTTCCTTTCAAAAAAAAAACACTTAGTTTTAGGTTTATTTTGTTATTCAAAAAGATTACATTGTTTTTTGCTAAATAGAATGCCTTGTTAGTGTTTAAAAAAAAAAAAGTGCTTACTTGAGTAACAATTAACCATATACAAATATATATATATATATATATATATATATATATATATATATATATATATATATATATATATTTTATACATAATTAAACATTAAGTATCATTAGAAGAATCTGTTCAAAAAAAAGTGATACATTTCCAGATCTGATATTACCACAAAAAAAAGAGAAGAAAACTGATAATATGATTATATATATATATATTTATTCCTTTACGAGAAATCTGCTAGTTCCCAAAATATAAAACTATATGTAATGTGTATTTTTTTTTCCAAAATATATATATAAACATATATTTATATGTATATATACATATATATATATGTATATATATATATAATAATAAATGTCAAACAAATGAAAGAAGAATCACATTTTATCGCATGTTTTTAACCTGGTTTTAAAACCCCGTAAAAAAAAACGTTTACACAAAAAAAAAAAAACTAAGCTTTGAATGCAGGGGGGGCCACGCTCTTGGGCGGCGGCGGCCGCAGCCTGCAGCACTCGCAGACTGCGGGCGGCGACGTCCGTAGACTGTGGGAGCCGTAGCTTGCGGGCGGCGCCATCCGCAGCCGGCGGTGCCGCGCTGCCGGCTCTCCCCACCGCGCTCTGCCTTCGCCTCCCACGCTGCGGTAAGGTCTAAAACCCTCCGCCTCCGCCGCTAGTGGGGTATGCAAACAAAAAAAAAGAAACGACACTCGAGATTCTGGGTTGCTCTGCTCAGCTCCTACCCTCCCTGCCTCCTTTCTTCGGCTCGGCCAAGGGCCGAGCTCGGGCCGCCGTGTCCGCACCTTCTCACCCACGCACACTCGTAAAAAAAGAAATAAAATAAAAAGACTACACACACACAGCATGTAACAAAAAAAAGGGATGATTTCAAACTTGCCCTAACCCTAGTTTCGGGTTAGGGCAACACAAACACATTGAATTTTAAATAAGTATGATTTTGATGGGAGAAATATTTTAATAGGGGTAGCCCATTATGTTAGAATTAAAAACTCCACCCCCTCTATAGGATGTAATTATAAACTTTTATATGCACTCCTTTTTAGAATTTCAACCTTAGATAAAATATATGAGTGAGTAAATATATTTATATATATATATATATATATATATGTATATATATATATATATGTATATGTATATATATATATGTATATATATATATATATATATATATGTATATATATATACATATATATATATACATATATAAAAGTAGATTGATTTTAGTATTTATTGGAATTAAACATGTTAGATGTAAAATTAAGATATGAATATTTTTGTTAAATATTGGGCAAGGGAAGAAGGAATTTTATAAGAGGACTTTTATACCTGGTGGATTAGACTCAAAAAAATAATGTATATAGCAATATTATTTGAGGGCCATTTAAGTTTTAAGGTTATAAAGTATTTTTAAATTGCGGGAAATTCATTTTAATAAGGTGTTTTCATAATTAGGTCAACTAAATTTAGTACCTAGGTGGTTAAGAAAGATAATAAAATATTTAGATCATTTAAATTGAGACTATTTCGTTAAGCTTGAGATTTTAATTAATGTTTAATGGAGATTAGTGATAACCTTTTTGGGAGTAATATTAGCCTTTCAAAAAACTCAGTTAAACTTTATCCCTAGCTGGATTTAATCACTCGAATTACACAAATGTAGTTGAGAACAATAAAATTGCATTATATTAATTAAGTAAGTCGATATTTAGTTAAGTATTTAAAAAAAACAAAAAAATTATTCCGTTCGTGCCCAAAAGTTGGGCATGACATTTTGGTATCAGAGCAAGGTTGCCAACACTAGGAACCTTACTCCATTACGTTTCGCTATAATTATTTAATTAATTAAATTGTATTTAATTTTATTTTTAAATTAGCTAAAATATTTTCTCCTAAAATAGTTATTTATTTCATTATATTTTATTTTCTTAAAGAGGATGCCTCCAACTACGCGACAAGCTCGCAAACGTGGTAGAGGCCCTAGGCGTGAACGCATGGCACACGAATCGGTTCAGGAAGTGAACCCAGCAGCTCCTCCCGAGCAATTAGTTGACCCAAACCAAGACATCTTGGTAGCCCTTCAGAACCTGATTGGACTAGTTCAGGATAGGCTTCCAGCAGTAGATCATAATGTTGAGAACCAGAACTCAGGAAGTCATAGAACAGTAGAACGGGAATGGAGTAGGAGTCCACCTCCTAATCCCGTAGAGAGTCAGGCTAGGCATGAGCCCGAACCCATTCAGCTACCAGCACCAACTCCAGCTGTAGCACCAGTGTATATTGAGAGGGCACATCGGGATCCAGGGGATCTAATCAGAGAGGTTATACGTCTTCAGCCACCATCATTTGGGGGATCTACCGACGGGGTAGAGGCAGAGGCATGGCTTTTAAGCCTAGATAGGTGCTTTGCATTGCGCTCTTATGAGAACAATCTAAAAGCACGTGCAGCGGTTCACCTATTGCGAGGAACAGCCTCCACATGGTGGAGACAGGAAGAATATAAGTGTGGCTTAGAGATAGAGACCCTCACTTGGGAGATTTTCACAGAGAGGTTTAGAGAGAGGTATTTATCAGAGCATTTCAAACAGCATAGGGTGGATGAGTTTCATGACCTCCAACAAAAGGGTCTTTCAGTGACACAGTACGAGAACAAGTTCTTTGAACTCTTACCTTATGTAGACTACCTGAAAGATGAAAAGCTTCTCATCAACTGATTTATCAGAGGATTGAATTCTGGCATAGTAGGACCAGTGAGAATGGCCGCTCCATGGAGCCTCCGAGTTGCCGTGGAGAAGGCTTTGATAGCCGAGGAGATTCAGGCCAGACCACAGGACTCGAAGGATCGGTTCCAGAACTGTAACCCTTCACCACAGACTTATGGGTTTCAGAAACCCCATTGGAAAGGTAACAATAGGCACTCATCGGGGTTCTCCAAACCCCCTCCTCCGCAATAGTCACAGCAAAACCAGAGGCAAAGGCCTCCGTAGAGTCAGCAGGGCACGAAGCCCAAGCAGTGGCAGTCACAGGGTCAGAGGCGAGATCAGAGATCTTAGGCTCCTTACACACCTCCGGCTAGGACTCAGCAGTCCTCTAGAGGTGGGTACAGTGGTTCTAGTAGAACAGGGGGACAGTCTTTCTCCAGACCTCAGGGAGTGCAGTTCCAGGCACGTGGCGCTTGCTTCACATGTGGAGCCATGGGGCACATGGCAAGAGAGTGTCTTCAGGGTCAGATGGCAGGGAATCAGAGGATGGCAGCATCAGAGCCGACAGTTGGGGATATGGGCAAGTCCCATAGGGTCTTCGCAGTAGTTGACAACCGCCAGGCAGAGCATCAGGCCACGGTTATTGAGGTAGCAGGTATGATCAAAGGTAGCAGTGTATCTATATTATTTGATTCAGGAGCTACTGATTCTTTTATATCTCCATTGGTTGTGGAGCGTTGCGGGCTAGTGGCAATTAGGCAAGAGGTCAGTTGGGAAGTGGAATTAGCTTCAGGGGCTAGAGTGTCAGTGGAATCAGAGGTTAAGGGTTGTCAGCTTCAGATTGGTAATGCCACCACCTTAGTAGACCTTAGAGTTACACCACTCGGATCATATGGCATTGTACTTTTCATGGATTGGCTTTATGCCCACAGAGCCAAGATGGATTGTCGCCTAAAAAGGATCGAGTGTGAGGATGATCATGGCTCTCCAATAGTGATCACTGGAATTCAGAGACCTATGTCTCTTCGTATGATCTCCGCCATGCAGCTTAAGCGGAGCATGCGAAAGGGATGTCAGTTATTTGCCATCACCATTAGTGATAGAGAAGAAGAAGAGGAAAAGGAACCATCTATTGATGACCATCCTATCCTTAGGGAATTTTCAGATGTTTTTCCTTCAGAGTTACCTGGTATGCCGCCCCGTAGAGAGATTGATTTTCATATAGACCTTATTCCAGGAGCCGAACCAATTTCAAGAGCACCATATAGAATGACCACAAATGAGCTTAATGAGCTCAAGATTCAGCTTGAGGAACTCCTAGAGAAGGGCCACATTCGCCCTAGTGTATCCCCTTGGGGTGCACCAGTCATCTTTGTGAAGAAGAAGGATGGCTCTCTCCGATTATGCATGGACTAACGTCAGTTGAACAAAGTAACTATCAAGAACCGATATCCATTGCCCAGGATCGACGATTTATTTGACCAACTTCAAGGTGCCAGAGTATTTTCCAAGATTGATCTAAAGTCAGGGTACCATCAGTTGAGGATAGTGGATAGTGATATCCACAAGACCGCATTTCGCACTAGATATGGCCACTATGAGTTCACCGTGGTCCCATTCGGTCTTACGAATGCCCCAGCAATTTTTATGAGTCTCATGAATGGAGTATTCCATACATTCCTTGACCGTTTTGTGATTGTGTTTCTCGATGACATTTTGATATATTCACGGAATGAGAAGGAACATGAGGAGCACTTGAGATAGGTTTTGCAGTGTTTGAGGGAAAATTAGTTGTATGGCAGTTTGTCGAAGTGTGCTTTCTTTAGAACTGAGATCAAGTACCTTGGTCATGTTATATCCGGTGATGGGATCTCAGTAGACCCATCAAAGATCAGAGCCATTATGGATTGGCCAGCACCTACCAGTGTGACAGAGGTCAGGAGCTCCATGGGCTTAGCAGGTTATTACCGATGTTTTGTTGAGGGATTCTCTAGAGTTGCTCATCCTATCACTTCTCTTCAGTGCAAAGGGAAGAAGTTTGAGTGGACAGAGAAGTGCGAGAAGGCCTTTCAGGAACTTAAAAAGGCACTTACTACCACACCTATCCTTGTAGTACCAGATCTATCAATCAATTTCATGGTTTGCACAGATGCTTCCCTAGAGGGTTTAGGAGCAGTACTTATGCAGAATGGCAGAGCTATAGCTTTTGAGTCTAGGAAACTCAAGACTCACGAACTTAATTACCCTACTCATGACCTTGAGCTTGCAGCCATAGTGCATGCACTTGTGAGATGGAGACATTTCCTTTTGGGTCATCATTTTGAGTTGCACTCAGACCATCAGAGCCTTCAGTACATATTTACTCAGCCAAATCTTAATGCACGTCAGAGGAGATGGATGGAATTCTTGTGTGAGTATGATTTTGACATTCACTACATCAAAGGGAAAGAAAATGTAGTTGCAGATGCCTTGAGTAGGAGACGTCATGAGGTTTACACCATGTCTATGAGCACGGATTTGAGAGATCGGATCTTGCAGCGATTGCCAAAGGACAGATGGTATTTAGAGGTTTGCTAGGCTATTCGATCTCAGGAAACTTTAGAAGGGAAATATGTGGATTATTCTTTGGAGACCGATGGGTTATTACGCCATAGAGGGCACATCTATGTACCTTCTTCCGGGGGATTGCGGGAGTTCATTATCATAGAGGCTCATAGAGCTCCTTATGCAGTGCATCTCGGGGTCAAGAAGTTGCATGCAGACTTGAGAGAACTATACCATTGGCCAGGAATCCGATAGCTTATTGCCAAGTTGGTAGCCTGGTGCCTTGAGTGTCAGAGAGTCAAGGCAGAGCACCGCCATCTAGGTGGGTTGCTCCAATCTCATGCTATACCAGAGTGGAAGTGGGACACTATATCCATGGATTTCATCATTGGTCTCCCTATGTCAGCTCGCCGCCATGATGCCATCTTGGTGACGGTTGACAAGTTGACCAAAGTGGCTCACTTTTCACCAGTTCATACCACCTTCACAGCACCAGCAATAGCACAGGTGTTTCTGCGAGACATTGTCAGACTTCATGGTGTTCCACGTAAGATCATTTCCGATAGGGATTCCCTCTTCACTTCTTCTTTTTGGAAGGCATTACAGGCAGCTATGGGTACCAAGCTCAATTTTAGTACAGCCTATCATTCGGAGACGGATGGCCAGACAGAGAGGGTTAATCAGGTGTTAGAGGATATGCTTCGCATGTATGTCATGGATCACCAGACCAGATGGAAAGAGTATCTTCCCTTAGTGGAATTTGCCTATAACAATGGGCATCACACGTCCTTGGGGATGCCACCCTATCAGGCATTATATGGCAGGCCTTGTAGGACACCATTGAGTTGGGACCGCATAGAGGACAGAGTTGCTATTGGTCCAGAGATAGTTCGGGATATGGAGTAGCAGGTGGATTTGATTAGGCAGCGTCTTAGAGAGGCACAGGATAGACAGAAGAAATATGCAGATGCAAAGAGGGTTGATCGTAGCTACTCAGTTGGAGACAGAGTCTTCTTGAGAGTGCAACCACATAAGAGTCCAATCCGTTATGGAAAGGGTTCTAAGCTCGCACCCCGATTTCTAGGACCATTTGAGATCCTTGAGAGGATAGGGCCAGTTGCCTACCGTCTAGCATTGCCACCTAGCCTGTCATGCATCCACGATGTGTTTCATGTTTCAGTTTTGAGGAAGTATATCTATGATGAGTCTCATATTCTAGATTGGGATGCCTTGCAGGTGGAGTCGGGCGGGCAGCTAGCTTTGGAGCCCATTCGCATTTTGGCATGCCGAACGTTGAGCCTTCAAGGGCGAGAGCTGGACCAGGTTAGGGTCCAGTGGGATTGCTATGATGAGGTCACAGCCTCATGGGAGGATGCAGTACTTATGAGATCACAGTACCCAAACCCTTTTGATGAACTCCAGGAGGAAGTTCATGCCTAGAGGGGGAGGGTGTGAGGCCCTACCCCGATTCAGTTTGACATTTTCAGTTATATGCATATAGAGACTATTATGGATGCTTTATTTTATGCTTTATGGACTTAGAACTTATATGATTCCATGATTTGGATCACACTGACATATGTTTATGCTTTATTTCATGCATGATGATTATGAAACTTTAGATATGTTACTAGAATAGAGTTACATTGTGATGGTGAATGTCATTATTGTAAATTTGCAGGACTTCATTTTGATGATAGAAATATGATGCTTATTTATGAATGGTTCAATTTTGGGAAATTATGTTAATTGCTTATGTGAAATTGAATTTGAAACAAATGAGATATTGAATTATTGTTGCCAAACGTATGAGTGTTTGATGTGCAATGGAATCCATGTATTTGATTATGTATAAATGTGATTATTTGGAATTACTAATGTGTTAATTGAGATGCGCAGGAAAATTATCCATGTGACCATGGAATTTGTATGGAGAACCAAGCCTAGACCAATGTGCGTTTGTTAAGCCGGGAGTTGTCTATTTGGAGAGACAACACCCCATTGTAATGTATTTTATTTGTGAAGTGTATAATGCTTGAGTGTTAAAATTAATTTATATGTATATGTGTAATCCTACAAGAGACAAATTCCATGTGTGATTTTTATATTGTATTTTTTTATTGTGTCACTTGACACATGTGCTGATTAGTGTCATTGATTTTGACTTGTCTCTTGGAGGGAGTTTTGTTTCTACCAAAGCCATTCAAAAACATGAGTGTGGTCCCAAATTTGCCTTGGGTAGGGAGTCTTGGGAGTGGTCAACTCAAGTTTGACCCGTAGGTAAACTTCAGTTGGGTTTCCAAAGGGTTTAATGGACTCCTAGGGTCAGTTTTAAGGCTTTTCCAAGGGTCCAAAGGGTATACCTATGGGTTAGGGGTATTTTGCAACATGTGGCTTCTCCCATGTGACTATTTAGTCACTTCAAAAAGTGGTGTTTCCAAGATGAACGAAAATTCAACTTAGAAAGTTCCTCCTAGGATACAGAACCTTCCCTTTAGATGTCAAACTCTCTTCCCCATCTTCTTCCACCTTTTCCCCTTTCCAATTTTGGTAATGTGTAAGAGTTTGGGAAGGGCAACCAATGGGAACTCTCACCTCACCCAAGGGGTTGGGAAGTGTGTGAGAGGCCTTCTTAGGCAAGAATTTGGAGACTTAGTGAGTAATCACCCACTCTCCATTTTTGGAGATTATGCTTTGAATTGGAAATTTAGTAGGAGAATAGAATTTTTGGAGGAATTTTGGAGAAAAGTTTGTGTGGAATTGGGCAGCTCATCCCCAACTAATTTTAGCAAACCTATTGGCAGGATAAGGTTGGTTTCTTCTTATCTCCTCTTGTTTATGTTGTATGTGTTAGTTATGTTGTTTTGTTGAAGAAAAGAGATGCTTGTAAAGAAAGTGTTTTATGAAGTTTTTGTGGAAGTAAAGAATGTGTAGTTTTCTTTTCTATGTGTTTTGTTTTTTGTTCTTGTTGTTTTGGGAGTGTCCAAGATCTCCTACTCTTGGGAGGGTAGGAAGATCTTGGGGTGGAAGGAGTATGACAGCCATGGGTGAGAGGCTCTCCTTATGGAGAGTGATCTCAAGGGTGTCCTTTGTGACCCTTGTTGCATAGCCTTGTGTATGCATTTGGGGGTCATAAGGGGAGTAAATATGGCCTTGAGCCTTTTTGGGGGGCATAAGGATTGTGGAAGTATTTTGTTGCATTTGTATTGCCATCAGGTGGCTTGTGTTGTGTTTGGCTTGCTAATCTCCCCATTGGTACTTGGTCCACTTCCACCCATGGAAGAGTCACCATGAATGTGGTGAAAGTGTAGCTTGGGAAGGGAAATTTGAATGTTAAGTGTCTTCCTATGTTTGTTGTGGAGTTGCTTGTTTGTAACCCGTCTAGTGCTTGGTTCTCCAAGCTCAGGGGTGGCTTCTAGTAAGCCTCGGCTGGGAGGTGAGCTCTCCATGGTCAAAAATGTGTTTTATTGCAGGTTGTATGGGAATGGGAAAAGATGGATTAAAGAGGTAGGTGGCTGTTTTATGTTGCAGAAAAAAGTTAATATGACAACATATTCTCTTTTGGAGTTGTAAAGGAAAAGAAAAAAAAAAGAGCTAGATTGTGTTATTTACAAGAAAAGAGGATTATGTATTCAATGTTAGCTTGTAAAGGAAAGAGATAGTCAATGTTGTATTTATTTTTCCAAAAAGTAAAGCAATGTATTCCTATTCCATGGAAAGGAAAATGTAAATGTTTTATTGCCAAAATCTTTGTGTTCATATTTACTTGTATTTAGATTGCAAAAAAAAAAAATAGGTATGCTATCCTCACTCTAGTTAGTGTTGCAAAGGAGTGAAGGAATGTACTAAATAGGGTATGAATCTTCATGATTTACAAAAGCGAAAATAAAATAAATTTTTTTATCAAATGCAAATTTAAGATTTCTGCACCTAGATGTAGTTTATTACTGCATGTTCCTTATGTTAATAAGCTGCTGCAAATAAATAAATCAGTTATGTATTTCTCTTTGAATAGCAGAAATAAAGTTTTTCTATAGTAGTCCATTTTTCGTTTCAAAAAAAAAACACTTAGTTTTAGGTTTATTTTGTTATTCAAAAAGATTACATTGTTTTTTGCTAAATAGAATGCCTTCTTAGTGTTTTAAAAAAAAAAGTGCTTACTTGAGTAACAATTAACCATATACAAATACAAATATATATTTTATACATATTTAAACATTAATTATCATTAGAAGAATCTGTTCAAAAAAAAGTGATACATTTCCAGATCTGATATTACCACAAAAAAAAGAGAAGAAAACTGATAATATGATTATATATATATATATATATTTATTTATTTATTTATTCCTTTACGAGAAATCTGCCAGTTCCCAAAATATAAAACTATATGTAATGTGTATTTTTTTTCCAAAATATATATATAAACATATATTTATATGTATATATACATATATATATATATATATGTATATATATATATATAATAATAAATGTCAAACAATGAAAGAAGAATCACATTTTATTGCATGTTTTTAACCTGGTTTTAAAACCCCGTAAAAAAAAATGTTTACACAAAAAAAAAAAAACTAAGCTTTGAACGCAGGGGGGGGGCCGCGCTCTTGGGCGGCAGCAGCCGTAGCCTACGGCACCCGCAGACTGCGGGCGGTGACGTCCGCAGACTGGGGGCGGCGCCGTCCGCAGACTGCGGGCGGCGCCGTTCGCAGACGGCGGTACCGCGCTGTCGGCTCTCCCCACCCCGCTCCGCCTTCGCCTCCCACGCTGCGGTAAGGTCTAAAACCCTCTGCCTCCGCCGATAGTGGGGTATGCAAACAAAAAAAAAGAAACGGCGCTCGGGATTGTGGGTTGCTCCGCTCGGCTCCTGCCCTCCCCCGTCTCCTTTCTTCGGCTCGGCCAAGGGCCGAGCTCGGGCCGCCATGTCCGCACCTGCTCACCCACACACACTCGTAAAAAAGGAAATAAAATAAAAAGACTACACACACACAGCACGTAACAAAAAAAAGGGATGATTTCAAACTTGCCCTAACCCTAGTTTCGGGTTAGGGCAACACAAACACATTGAATTTTAAATAAGTATGATTTTGATGGGAGAAATATTTTAATAGGGGTAGCCCATTATGTTAGAATTAAAAACTCCACCCCCTCTGTAGGATGTAATTATAAACTTTTATATGAACTCCTTTTTAGAATTTCAACCTTAGATAAAATATATGAGTGAGTAAATATATGTATTTATATATATATAAATATATATATAGATATTTATATATATATATATACATATATAAAAGTAGATTGATTTTAGTATTTATTGGAATTAAACATGTTAGATGTAAAATTAAGATATGAATATTTTTGTTAAATATTGGGCAAGGGAAGAAGGAATTTTATAAGAGGATTTTTATATCTAGTGGATTAGACTCAAAAAAATAATGTATGTAGCAATATTATTTGAGGGTCATTTAAGTTTTAAGATTATAAAGTATTTTTAAATTGCGGGAAATTCATTTTAATAAGGTGTTTTCATAATTAGGTCAACTAAATTTAGTACCTAGGTGGTTAAGAAAGATAATAAAATATTTAGATCATTTAAATTGAGACTATTTCGTTAAGCTTGAGATTTTAATTAATGTTTAATGGAGATTAGTGATAACCTTTTTGGGAGTAATATTAGCCTTTCGAAAAACTCAGTTAAACTTTATCCCTAGCTGAATTTAATCACTCGAATTACACAAATGTAGTTGAGAACAATAAAATTGCATTATATTAATTAAGTAAGTCGATATTTAGTTAAGTATTTAAAAAAAATAAAAAATTATTCCATTCGTGCCCAAAAGTTGGGCATGACATTCTGCATCTTGGAATCCAATATCCAACCTACTACTGCTACTAAGAGATTTATATTAAAAATGAGAAGGACTATTATTTATAGCATCTAGCAACTTGCATTATAACATACATTGTGTAACTTGCATGATAATCATAAATATGTACCTGGTATGATGACAATAATGTGTAACTTGCAAGGAAGCAATAATTAACTTACATGATGTAACTTGCATGATAACAATAATAATGTAACTCATAGGAAGATTAAAAATGTTTATTGTCTTAAATGAGGATTACTTAAATTAAATTTGAATGATTTTCTTGAACTAAAAAATTGACTAAGGTGGCTATGATTTCTTAGAGAGGAGGTCCCTTTATAGAATCTTAATCAATATAATTTAATAATTTAAAATAAGATAAAAATGTGAACCAAATAACCCAATTAAATCTAAAACTATTTAGATGAGTCTAAACAATACATATAGTTACAAGTCCATCTATGAGTTTAATTCCCTTGATTTAGTAAGATTGAAAAGCCCCAATCCTTCAACAAAAATAACTCTCCAAATTTATCCCCTTTAATAAAAAAATTACAAACTTTTATATTAATAAAATTTTATTCATGAACTAGCCAACTCAATTTACAATTAGATTTTATTTATAAATCACCCCATACAAATCAAGTTTTTGTATTACAAAAAACAAAATTATATTAATAATTTTTATTTTCACTATTAAATATGAAGTAGGATTAATGTATTTATTAGTCTTTAAAACAATAATAAACAAATAAATAAAATCAAATTTATATATATATAATGCAGTGTTTAATTATTTCTTCTTTTGAAAAAAGGAAAAGTGTCGGAGTGGGGGCCCACAGGAATGAAAATAAATAAATAACATAGATAAACAAATATATATTCATAGAGACATAAAACTTGTTTGCTGGTGTATTCTGGAAGATAAAATTATTGGTAGGGAGAGATTATTTGTTTTCTAGAGATGGTTTTCTTTTGTTTTTCTTTTTTTTCTTTCTTTTTTTTTCCACAGGGAATAAATTTACAATACGTTTGAGGTAGATATGAATCTGTAGCATGTTTTCTCAGAGATTATTAAAATTTATCAATGCATTCTTGGATTAAGTTTCCAAAATATATTGCTTCATAGAGAAGAATTCCAGAGAAAAATTAACCTATATTTTCATGCATGTTTTGGGGAGAGAATAGTCTAAAAAGAAATCAACCACAGAGAAAAGAAAGGGTTTCAAAGAGAGGTAATTTGGAATATATAAATATTTTGTGGTAGTGTTTTAAATTAAGTAAGAAAAATACATAAACAATTTCCTAGAGGTATATTTCAAGAGAGATGAAAATGAACATTCATAGATTTCACAGAGAGGTAAACTTGGATTTCCACAGATTTCAGGAGAGATGAATGGCTCTACATCATATTAAAAATAACAACAACAAGGTTGGAATTGACATAGAGAAGAGATTTCTCCACAACACACACACACATAAAAAAAAGTTGTTGAATATTTTTTTTTTGTTCTATGCAAATTCTTAGGAAGAGGAGAAGAAAATTACTTAGAGAGAAAATCAAATACAAAGATTTCTCACAGATCTTTTTACTAGATTTTTTTTTTTAAATTGAGAAAAGAAAAAAGCGAAAAGAAATCTGATTTTCTTTCTTTTCTCTAAAACAAATTAAATAAATCATAAGGAATTTGGATATGCATATTTGGAAGGAATTTTTATCAATGAAAAAAAATAGGTGTTTCCTTTTGATTAATCTTTCTAAATAATTAAGAGATGATTTTTTTTGAATCAAAATTTTCACACAATAAGATAAAAATAAATTAAAAAAATCTAAGATAGAGATAAAACATATTTCATTTTGAAAATACAAATTTCACACATGCAAATAAGTGAATGCAAAGAAGGGAACCTCGATTGTTGAAGCTTTTTGATGTTTAATCCTCTCTAGCCTTCTTAGATCCTTCCTTGTATCTTCGTGAGAATTCTTCAAGAGAAAAGTTAATAATTCTATAATGAAATATGACTACAAACAAAATCCTATTACTATTAACAAGAACTTCAGAAATTATTTCACACCAAAACCCATGAACTCCCCTATCAAAAGTTTGAGATACAATATTTGGGTGGTTGCAAGAAGTTGGGTCCCAATTCTATGGAAGTTTGGGAGCAAAAATTTTTTTTGCTAGAAACGAGTGCCCATTTTTTAAGAAACAGACACCTGTTTAGCTTTGGGGCCCCAACCCATAAAAATAAAATGGTTGCACATTTTGAAAAATGGATGCTCATTTAGGATTAGACCATCGTAGAGAAACGGGTGCACGATTTTTAGAAAAGGGTACCTATTTCAAAAAATGAAACGTGTACCCGTTTCTAAAAACGGGCACACGTTTCTTAAAATGCTATAAATTTCAAAACGGATGACCGTTTTTTGAATTTTAAATAATGGGTGCCTGTTTAATAAAACATTTAGTAGGAAAAACACCTATGCCTCAGTTTTGGTTTTAGGTTAGGCTTGGTGGGACCAAGCCTTTGCTTGGACCTCCAAAAAATGGCTAAGGCATTGGAATACCAAATTTATGCCTTGTCGTAATTTTTTGAAGGTCTTCCTGGTTGTATTTTTTGATGAAACAAAAACCCATTAGATTTTTCACTGTCCCGATTTAAAAAATCTAAATTTCATAGTCATATGATTGTTTTTACTATTTTTGCATTATTTATTAATCAAAAGTGGCACCTAAATGTAAAATAGTGAGGTTCAGTAAAAATTTAATAACTTTTTTGTTTTTAGGTTTTTTGGAAAATAAATTATATGACATCAATCTACATACAATTCTTTTGAAGATTAAAAAAAAAAAAATTAAAAAGAAATTTTCATCAAATTATGGTGGTTGTAAACCAGATATTTTGAAAATGTACTCTATAGTCAATTAAAAATTAATTAAAAAAAAAATATTCTATTAAAAAAATAAGAAAAAATATTCTCATAAATATTTGGTGTCTTGGGCATCTTTTCCCAGAAGGATTTGCAAAAATTCATTTATCTACGTCAAATTATGGTGGTCGTACACATGTGTGGTATGGTCTTGAAACAGGCATTTAAAAAAAGTAGTTTTTAATCATGCCTACTAAAAAGAACTTTTTACTATGTGGGTATTGAAATAAATTACATATTTAAAACTTAGACTCCGAGCACTACATTTTCTATTTCTAAAGTTTTTCCATATTCAATCTCTAAGTGCCTCAAATTTTGACATCAATCGACAAAAAAATTGAAAAATAGGGAAAACACTTCCAATTTTTGCCCAAAAGTGGGACTCAACTTCTTGCAGTCACCCATCGAGAAAGAGTGCAGCAGTTTCCACTTTTGAAAGAATTAATTGAAATGGAGATTCTTTTCTAAAATTGTTTTTCATGCAACATTGATTGTTCACATACAAAATTTTGAAAAAAACTCTTTTAGAAACTTCTCAAATTCTCCTACGACATGTGCTAGAATAAATAATTTATAAATAAATATTATGACCTCATATGTCTTCACTTATTAATTCAATTTATCTTGTCTATCTAACATTACTCATAGAATCAATAGTATAAAAATTATAATAATAATAATAATAATAATAATAATAAGAAGAATAAGAAGTTAGGAAAAGAGGGTTATGACAAATAATACAAACTTAAAGCTTTGTGGAGTAAGAATGGATAAGTTTGCAGCAATTGTTAACCTAAAGGAAAGTGTTGTGAGAGAAGGGAAAATCATAATCAAAAAGTCTTTTTAGAAGGAAATAAATACAACAATTAGCAATGCAAAGTGGCAGTGATTGAATAGCACAATGGAGAATATGTGTCACTAAAGGAGACGTTGGTATCAATTAAAAATTATCATCTTTAGTCTCCCCATTAATGCTTAATGAGCCAGCCAACACTCATCATTTATCATAATATTTGAAAATCTTCTTTTGTAACTATTTCAGTGAGGATATTGGCAAGTTGATAATTGGTTTTGAAAATTTTAATTCAACCAATCTCCGAGTCACAAGATTTCTCACAAAATGATATCAAGTATCAATATGTTTTTTTCTATTACAAAAGACTAGATTTTTGGTGATGGTGATTGTTGAATTATTGTCATAGTATATAACATTTGGCATATTTATTTTTGGTTTAAATATATCATAATTTTTCTCAACAATATTGCTTGACAGAAAGTTTATGTTGCCCCAATATACTCAGCTTCAGTTGAAGATAATTTTCTAATTCAAGTTATGCACGAGTATGCATGTGGGTATTTCTATTTTGAGCCATCCTTCAATGAATACAAGACCTCTATTTATTGAGGCAATTGTAATGCTTTATTTCTCTCTGATCTTTCGATCAGTTGATCCTTGATCATGTGATCAAGAGGCGTTTTGTGTATTCAATCTTAATGAATAAATATTCATGTGTACATTAACAATTTATGTTATTGCTACCAAAAAATTTATGGGTCCCCTTTACTTTCTTCAATTGGTATCAGAGCCCAGTAGATCATGTTTTCTAGGCTAAATTGTTGAAGAGAAATAGGTCATAAGTTTGAAGCTGTTGCTTGAAAAAGATCGATGGTTTTCTTTGCAGGTTAGTGAAATAAAACAACAAGATAAACATGGAGAAAGTAATAGCTATTATGAACACAACTTAAAGTTGGAAGATTGATTCTATAGTGATGGCATAAAGCAATTTGATAAATAGATCCATGTTCCATTGTCAACCAAAAGAGATCTATATGAAGAATCCCCAAAGGGAAGTCACCCACATTGAAAGGGTGAAGCATTTCCTAACTCATTGAAGGAGTTGTGGACAAGAGATAAAGGATATCATTGCCACTATTAAAAAGGAGATCGAAGCCTTAGGAGAAGCTTGAAGGAGTTAGAAACTCGTTGCTATTGCAGAAAGAAGGAAATTTGCAGTCCTCATGATAACAAGTGAAGTTGATCTTCAAAGGATGAGATTGAACATTCCAAAAGGAATAAGTCTCCAAGATGGATTGAATCCACTGGTGAAAAATGTGAAGCCCTCAAGTTGTGAGGAATTCAAATTAAAGTTTAAAAAGGCCATGATGTTTTGTTAAATATCATTGGAGCCCTCTATAAGAGAAGAGGAAGCATGGACCCTTGAAGGAGTCCAATAAAGAATTTGTTAAAGAGAGATCACCATATAATGTAGTGTAGTAGGAGATAATTCCATTAAAGTTAGAAGAAGAAATAATGGGTTTTGAGTTGAATCCACTAGTGGTTGAAATTAAAGGGGAGATTGCAGGAATAGTAATTTCTCCCAAATTATAGAAAGAACTGTAGTCTTGAAAAGTTTATATAGAAACTCTAAAAATATAATTTTCTAATTTGAGTTATGCATGAGTATGCATGTGGCTGTTTCTATTTTGATTCATCCTTCAATGAATACAAGACCTATATTTATTGAGGAAATTGCAATGCTTTATTTGTCTCTGATCTTTTGATTAGTTTATCCTTGATGATGTGATCAAGAGGATATTTGTGTCTAGGTCTCTTTTATTTTCATCATTTTTGTCATCTATAGAACCAACCCAATCATTATCTATATACCCAATTAAACCAAAACCATCTGTAGGTAAAATGCCAAAATTACATGTACCCCAAACATATTTTAAAACCATTTTTAATGAACAAAAATTAACCTTACGTGGATTTTGCATAAACCTTGGAAGAAAAATAATGGCATAATGATATTTTGTCTAGTATTAATTAAATACATAAACCTGCCAACCAAACTAAACCAATGTTGCATATACTTTTTCAGAACCATCATCGTTGATCAATTTTTCAATCATGTTCAAAGGTGTGTTCATGGGTTTGAATTTTTTCATCTTGTACTTATCAAGTAAATCATTAGCATCTTTACTTTGTAAAATTAATATATCATCATTTAGTTGACATACCTCTATCCAAAGAAAATAATGCATTAAGTCCAAATCAGTCATTTCAAACACATTTTTTCTACCATGTTTGAGTTCTTCCATTAACTCTTCATCATTTCCTATAAAAATCAAATCATCAATATATAAACAAAATTTATGTCACCTGTACATTAAAATTTCACATATCATGTGAGCTCACTTTCATTTATTTAAAAAAAATAAAAAATAAAACAACTATCTATCCTACTCTACCATGTTCTAGGTTCCTATTTGACTTCATAAAGTGCATTTTTCAATTGATAAACCTTTTGTTCTTGTCTTGAAATTAGATAACCAAGTGGTCATTCTACAAACACTTCCTCATTCAGATAACCATTTAAAAAGGGTTGTTTTAATATCAAAATAATAAACTTTCCATGAATATTGGCTAGTTAACTCAAAATATTCTTACGGTGTCTAATCTATCTCAACAAGAGAAAATGTTTCAGTATAGTCAATACATGTTTGTTGAGAAAATAAATTGCTACTAATATTTCTTTATGTCTTTCAATGGATCCATTATATTTAAATCTAATGTTTTAGATCCACTTCAACCCAATGACATATTTTTCAAACGGAAGATAAAAAAACTCCCATGTTTCATATTTCTCAATTGAAGAAATTTCTTGATTCATGGATTTAATCCATACTTTTTTGGGGGTTGCATCCTCAAATTGCCTTGGTTCAACTTGAACATGAGATAGTAAATATAAATTTACATTTGAATCATGAATAGTAGTTCTGTCTTAAATTTTTTAAAACTTTTTACCTTTCTTGGAGGAGGACTCGAGCTTGAGGGACTAGATGGGGAAGGTTGTGATCTTGGTGAAGGCAATGCAATAGGAATTGTGTTACTAATTAGACCAAGATAATAACTTGGAACACCTAGCTCCAAATGAATAATTCCTTACTTTTCCTTGTTCAAAATTTCATTCCAATGCTTTCAACAAATATAACATCTCTACTACTAATTAATTTTTCACTTACTATATTAAAAAATGATAACCCTTTGTCTCCTCACTATATCCAATGCAAAATACAATTTTTTAGTTTTATCATCATTTTTTTTCCTTTTTTGTTTATCCATCTGTGCATATGATATAACTCCAAAAACCCTTGATTGTACAACACTAGGTTTTCTTCCTCACTGTGCCTCATAAGATGTTATATTTTCACACTTTTGGTTGGACATCTATTTGACAAATATATAGACATAGCCATTGCTTCAGCCCAAAAAATATTTGATCGGTCCTTAGGTTTAAGCATGCTTCTAGCCTTTTCCATCATAACTTGCAATTAATTTTGTTTGTATTCCATAATTTTTTTCCATAATCACCCTCAATTGCTTAAATTAACTAAAATAATTTGATTTTTCTTTAGTAAAATAGACCCATATCATACTAATATCATCTGCAAAGATTAAAAAATATCTATTTTTAATAAAATAATATTTGCACTCGATCATAAATATCAGTAAGTACCAATTCAGGTGTTACCTTTGCCCTCCAAGTTCTTCCCATCAGGAACGAACTAGATTTTTTTTACCAACACAACAACCCTCACACACTTGATAATCATGAATGATAAATGGTAGTCCTATCATCATATTCTTTTGAGAGATAAATTTCCCTCCTCTAAAATTTAAATTCCCATATCTAGTGTTCCATAACCAAGATTGATTTTTGTCATTAGTTTGAAGGACTTGAGTTTTAGTATATGCATTCCTTTAAGGGAAAATGTTATTCTACAACATGAAAACCTTTTCCACTATTTGACTTTTTCTATTTCTATCATTCTATACACTCAAAATTGGTCTAGAGATAATTAATTAAATACAAAGTTATTTAATTAATAAAACTTTATTATTCTACTTATAAATAAATCTAATGGTTTGTTTATATAGTTAATTGCTTTAATTCCCCCTATCATAATTGATTTCTTCTATTTTTCTAACTAAATAAACAAATTTCATTATTTTATTTTATTTAATTATCCATTTTCATTTAATTTTAATTTTTAATTCAAATTATCACATGGCTCGTAATCATTAACAACCTAACCTAATCACTTTATAGCCTAAACCATTCAATCTAACCCTATCTCCTCTAGCTTCCTCATTCTAACCATCTTTAGAGTGTCCATTCTGTCTTGAGGACACATGGCATCTTTGCCACATGTCTTTTATCTCCTTGAAACTTGATTTCATGTTGATATTTGTTGGATATTCCTTGATACTTGTCCCTTTAGGAATGACAAGTGTCCTATCTAATCCTTTCTATTGTTGCAACAAGCCCAGAACCAAAGGAGCTCAAATCACGAGTAAAGAAAAAGTAGCAA